>NW_021319320.1:294965-302692 GCF_001605985.2 Dendrobium catenatum
TATATATATATATATATATATATATATTTCAAGTGCAATTATACTAATATTTTTTAAACAAGTCAGTTTGTGAGCAAACAAGTCGATTTAGATTTAGGACTGGCTCAAGTTTGGCTTGCCAGTTCATCGAGCTTGGCTCTTGAGCCATTTTTCGAGTCGGGTCTGAGTCAACTTGACTCACTCCCTACTCCAAAAACTTACAGGAAGAAACTTATTCAAAGCATATATATTTTTTAATTTTTAATCCCAAAATTACTGCTCCAATCTTCTTCTTAAAGAAAGTTCCCATTTGGCGTATTTAGGACTAATTACCAAACGCTAATGATTGTTAAATCCTTATTATAATAAAATTGATTGAAATCTTTAATGCAAGAGAAATTTTGATTTTGATAATTTTGAATAAATTAATTCAACATAAAAATAGTAAGACAATTAAAATAGAATTTTAGTTAATATTTTTAAGATTTTTAGCTTAGCCAAATTATCTGAAACTTTCAATCTTCCACATCTTTCGCGATTTATTTGGGGCAGCTTTCTGAATGTTTTCTAAAACAACTTTTTAATATAAAAAAAATTAGTTCAAAAGTGCTAAAAAATTGCTTTAGAAAACAGTAAAAACACCGTCTCAAACGAAACATTAATTTGCTGATCGCTATCACTACGTGCATTGATTGTTGTCATCGTGTCCCATGACTTCGTCCATATTTTCGTCCATATGATGGTTTTAACAAATAGGATGAGAGGAGGGGGTTACTTTGTATGATATTAAAAAAATTAGAATATTATATTTGTATTTATATGTTAAATATATAAAATTTAATATTTTCAGTGTTTTATATGTAAATCTCTGAAACAATCAAACAACCCTAAAAGTTGTGTTATGTTAAATTTAAAAATTTTCTCTATAAAACCCCACAAGTGAATCCCAAGCGAGAGAGAGAGAGCAAACCAAGCTAAAAGGCCCTTCTCCTCTTTCTGATATTTTCCCTTTTATCTCTCATGCTCTCTTTTTGTTCACTGGCTAATCTCCTTACAGCTTGACTGCTCTGCCAATGCTTCAGCCAAGAGCGAGGAGAGAAGATTCAGGCGTGCTCAGGATAATAACCTCATAATCAAGAACTGGTTTCTTAGAATCTGATGAGCATGTTTTCAAACGGGAGAATCGGTTAGTATTATGGTCTTCTGTATTTTTATTTGGGTCGCTAGATTGCGTTTCCTGAAGCAAAAATCAATGTTATTTTTCCCGAACAGTTCATCAGATTCTGCTTTCAGAACTGGCATTAAAACAAGTTTTGGTTGTGATTTTAGGGCTTAGGACTAGCATATCATAGTTTGTTACAAATTTATTACTAATAGCTTCTAGAATATTCTTATTAGCCTTATAAATATGCAAGTATTGTAGTAGGAAAAGGGCAATTGATGAATATTAAGACATTTTGAAACTTAGTGCTTGTGTTTGTTCTCTGGATTGAGATTTCCTTCTTGCATACTCTTGTTCCAACGATCCAACAAATATCTCCCAACATCAATTGATATCAGAGATTGGAGCATGCGAAGAACGATGGACTGCAGAAGAAAGTAGGCTTCGACGATGATCAAAACCGAAGAATAAGTTGGGTGGTCGACAACGATCAAAGTCAAAGAAGGTGGGTTGTCGATGATGATCGAAGATGTATAACCTTTTATGAAGCTCAAGTGAATGCATCACTTGATCGAATAGACAAAACACTTTGTTTCATAAGGAGAATGCGAATGCCGTCGGCAACCATACCGGCTTCTTCGTCTTCTCTCCTCTCATCCGCTTCACGCGATCGCAAACAGATTCGCAATCAACTCACAGCCGACGACTACCCTTCGCTCGAGCTTCCTCTCCGGTGGCGGAATACCCTACCCAAGGCCGTCGTCCACAATCAACCATATGTGAATCAACAAGGATTCCATATTATTGGATATGATTGCAATCCATGTATTGGCTCTACGGATGGAATCACTTTGGCTAAAGCATTGGGAACCTTTACTCATCCGAACAAAGTTGAATATATGTATCCGAGACGTAAAATCTTCGATCCAGGAGAATTGCTTATGTTTTCTACAGCTACCTTTCTACCGATGACACCCCTCGACGGAGTCGAGCTCTTTTGATGCAAGGGGAGTATGATGTGGAACATCTTAACTAAGAATTTCCTTAGGACTAGCATATTATAGTTTATTACTAATAGCTTTTAGTATGTCCTTATAAGCCTTATAAATATGCAAGTATTTTAGTAGGAAAAGGGCAATTGAGGAATATTATGACATTTTGAAGCTTAGTACTTGTGTTTGTTCCCTGGATTGGGATTTCCTTCTTGCATCCTCTTCTTCCAACGATCTGGGGAGATAATCATTGGATCGTTGGAAGAAAATGATGTAAGAAGGAAATCCTAATCCAGGGAACAAACACAAGCACTAAGCTTTACAATATCATAATATTTATCAATTGCCCTTTTCCTACTACAATATTTACATATTATAAGGCTAATAAGAACATTCTAGAAGCTATTAGTAATAAACTTGTAACAAACTATGATATGTTAGTCCTAAGGAAAATCTTAGCTAAGATGTTCCACATCAGAAGATTTATGTTATTAAATCGTTGCTGGAATTCTTAGTGTTTTATTATTGTATCAATGGATGTAGCAGTTACTTTAATTAGCCACTGCCCTTTTTTTATTGAGAATTTGGTTCTTTCAAATCTCTTAATCTCTTTTTTTTTTTTTTCATTTCTGAAAAAAAGTTAAAAGTTTTTGGATTTGTTTTGCCAAGTCTACTTACTATAAGTTTGTGGAACTTTCTTCCTCTCTCTCTCTAGACAAGCGAGAGGTATTTCTTTGTCTTTTACTTTGTCATTTAGAGTTGAAGTGGAGGGGAACTTTTGGGTCAGAATATCCTTATGATGAGATTTATAGAAACTGAATTTATTTTTAGATGAATACAATATAATAGTTGATTAGTTAACCTTTAATTATAATTATCTGAAAGAAAATTTAAATGTTAAAAAGGTCATAAAGATTAATGCATACCCAAATTTTCTCCTTGTTTTGGGGGTATAAGAAAAAGAGTATGCCTAAATCTAGTGCATAAAGCTTTCACAAATGCAAGGTCTAAAGAAGAGATTGATATACAACTTTGTCTCTACATATATAAAGAAGACAAATCTATTTTGAAGTTTTCCCAAACCATAATCTACTACTTTTGATTTGTTTTGATATGACAACAATAGATAGATGATCAATCAACTCTTGCAATGCCTTCATTTTAACGTAAATCTTTAGAAGATTTTAGAATTTATCCCTACTAAGGGTCTATTTGGGATAGTTTTCTCATTGTCTTGTTTTTCAGACCACAACTACAATTTCGTTCGGCTAATACTTTCTTATTGCTTTTAAGAAATTTTTGTACCAGGGAGTGCTTTTCATAACAGCTTTAAAAAGTTACTTTGTCACAACAACTTTACAACTACTTTTACAAAAACTGCAGCCATCCCAAAATGACCCTAAATTTTGATTAGTATATTCTCACTAATTTTTCTTTCTCTTTAGATTATTTCACCCTAAGTTATGATTTATGACCCTTCCTCCAATGATAGTCAATTTGATTTATCTAAAATACACTATCAGAATGGTCAGCCTAGTAGACATTTGCTCAGTTAATTATAAATGGGGAAATTTGGAGCCATGTTTTGACCAATTTCTTGTTATTTGATTCTATGGTAATTACTCTTTATCCACAATCTACATTTATCTCCATCTCTCTCGTTCTCTAAGATGACTGTTTTGGTTAGGTTTTGTATCATATTACTCAGAGAGAGTGTAATTGAATATTAGTAACTTATTGATCCTCCTGGAAAATTTTTAAAGGGATCAAAAATTTATGGTTTGCAAGTTTTTTGTTGTCTGATTTGTTCAGAAACTGACCAATTCCTTATGTCCATTCAGCTAAAGTGCATTCAGAGTACTGTTCCTCAGATAATGGATTAGCAATTTACTTGAAGCAAATTTCAAATACTTCAGATGATCCAAAAAAATGGGGACAAGTAGGAACAAGGAGGAATGAAGATTGCAAGTCTAATGGGGAAGAAAACTTAGAGGAATTAGAATCTTCAGGGAATGGAATGAAGACTCTCTCTGCTTCTGATTCATATAGTGGAAGTAGTATGGAGAAGAAAGAATCTGCTGTACATGAACTGAATGGTTTCAATGAGAAAATCTTGGAGCAAGGCAAGGCAAAGCCTACTAGCCAGTCTACTTATAATTTGAATCAAGAAGTGATGAAATGTTCTAATCAGATAGTTCCAAAAGCCAGTGACAATTTGAATTCGAGTCGTAAAGTGGACGAAGAACAATCTTCAGAATCATTGGAGCATGAAGCGAAGAACGACGAGGGCAATGCAGAGCTCAGAAATGGTACTGGAATCAGATGGAAGACCAAAAGCTCTCCTGCCTATGATAGAACTTTATCTTTATCTGATAAACAACAGCAAGATCATGGTACTCAAAAGCTTCTTGCAGTATCTAGAAGAACAAGAAGTTCTCATACCTTTGATCGAAGTTTCTCGTCATCCAGCGAACATCGGCTCGATCATGTTGCTCAAAAGAATCTTGCAGTATCCAGAAGAACTCGAAGTCGAAAGGTTTTGGATTCGTCCCAGAGCATAGAGTCAGCAGGAACAGATACTGTCATGAAGAACAATTCCAATGTAGAAGAACAAACTGTTGCAGAAAAAGATTGCAGTAACTTTTCAATTCAGAGTTTTTCCTCTGAAAATCCTGACCTTTCTTTGATTTTTCAATCAAATAATGCAGAAGAGGTTGTTAAATTTCCTTTATCTGAAACAGAAGATCAGCATAAGATCTTAGAAAAGGTTGATGAACTCAAAATTCAATTACATAGAATGTTCAGTAACAAATCTGATGGCAAAGGGGGATCTAGCTTCAACATAAAGGTCACACATTTTGAAGGAAAAATTGAATCAAATGATAATCGATCATCGCTATTTTGTTTCTCAAGACAATCCAGCAACTCTTCTTGCTTGCTTTGTCAGTCTTCAGGCATTTGCTGCCACAATGGAAATCGTAGGATTTGCCAAGAAACTCATATTCGACATTGCCGGCCGATCTCAGGCGGAGCACCATTTGTGATCTGCTATAAGTGCTACAAGCTGCTTCAACTGCCTGTAGACTTTCTTGTATCCATGAAGAGGATTCATAAACTTCGCTGCGGTTCTTGTTCTGAAGTTCTAGTGTATTCCTTCAGGCCAAGATCTCATAATACAATCAAGAAAAGATCATGAAGCAACACATTCAGTGGCTATGAATATGTTGGATAAGCTCATGGGCATGAAATCGAAATGGCCTGTATTTTGTAGATCTATGGAAGGGAGAATGGAGCTTGTTCTTGCAATGGCTTCCTTACTGCTTCTTAAATCAGTTTTTTAGTACAAAAATTAAAATTTTTATACAACAAAAGATGTTTTAAGAAGCAGCAAGAAAGCCATTCCAAAAGAAGCTGTAGAGAGGAGCTCTTTGCTTTATGTAGTGACATTTGGATGTATTCTTTTTGATAACCCCTCAACCTCATACCGCGCAGTTTAAATTTTAATTTTTGTATTAAAAAACTGCTTTAAAAAATAATAAGAGACTTTACATAAAAAATAAGCCGTTCCAAATGAAGCCTTGATTGAGCAAAGTTTTACAAATAAATGAAACATTATTTGTGTTCAACTTGCTAATGAATTAATCCTAGATATTATGAAGCGGTAATAGTAGCATTAATTGATTTATTTGTTTTCTTATCTTTTTGTTTATTATTCTCTTATCTTCAAGAGAATAATTCATATATACAAGAGCTGGTGGCACAAACCATTCGTGGGCGTATATGCGGTGCAGACCGGAGGAAATCGGAGATGGGGCTTGGGTGCTTGAGCTCTGTGTGGAGGCAGAGCATCGAATGCGCACAAAGCAAGGCCGCGTGAAGCGTGGAGTGACTCACGCGGGGGTTGAGGTTGACTGCATGTGACATGGTGCGGCTGGAGAAGCCAGTTGGGCTGGCTCTGTTGTGAGACGGAAGCCGAAGGAGGTGTCCGGTGTGTGGGTGTTAGATTGGGAGCAAGAGTCGAACAAAGGGCGGCGTAGCTGGGCTTGAGATCATTAACAAAAGGGCCACTGGAGTACGGATTACAGATTGGGTCGGATTGGATCATAGGTCGAAGATTCAAGTTCTTGTTCTTGGTAGAAGATCCATTCAGATTTTTGAGGTGGAGCTTTCGGGTCAGATTTCGGGTTGATCAGCGAGAAAGGTCATTTGGTTGTTGTGCGCGTCAGCCAGTATTTCATATATTACTTTATTTTCTTTATTTACATCTTTTATCTGTAATTCTCTTATTTACTTCTTTACCTGTAATTCCTTTATATAAGGAAATTTGTATCACTGTTATGAATAAGAATTTATTTTCTCTTCTCTCTTACGACTGCCTTCTCCCTGTGCTCACGGCATCTCTCTGTTCTTGCCATCTTCACATGGTATCAAGAGCCAACAATGGGGGATCAAGAATCTGAAACCTCCCTCCCTCCCTCTTCCGCAACAATCGCTGAGGCGTCTTCCTCCTCCGCCGAGCTTCTCATACCAGCTTCTCTGAAATTTCTTATTTCTAACATCAAGAACTTGCTCCCGCACCCCTCACCGCCGACAACTATGCCCTATTGCATCTTCAAATTTTACAACAATTCACGGCGACAGGCTTTGCCGGACACCTTACGGGCAAGACTCCACCACCGACGGCAGAAAATTCCAGAGATTCCAACAGATGGCATCTCGTTGATAGCAATCTGATTCCCACTTTATTTGCCACGATATCACCTTCTATCCTCCTTATGTCATCACCTCCACCACCGCACACGAAGTCTAGACAATCCTCGAGCGTCGTCTCCAACCAACGAGTCGTTCTCACGTCATGCAACTCAAGAACGAACTCCATCATATCCAAATGAAGGATCTCAACATGCAACAGTATCTTTCTCAAATCAAACAGCTCGTAGACAACATTGTTGCGTCTGGTTCAACAGCAAAACCGAAAGACATTGTTCTCTAGATTCTAAACGGGCTCCCTTCAACATACAACTCCTTCAAAACGGCAATCCGAACGTCATCGCTTCCCGCTGATCTTGATAACCTCTATTCTTTATTATGCAGTGAGGAGCTTCATATTAACCAAGAAATCCTCAAAGAAGCTAATGCCGGATCGGCCCTGATAGCTCTTTATGCTACATCAAAAAACTCAACTCGGGGACGCAACTGTGATGCCCCAAGATCTAACTTGGAAAGAATGTCAATCAAATTTTCCAAACAATTTACCAGAGTTATCTAAAACCTTCAATTAAGCAGTCTATCAAACATTTATAAAATGTAAAACATCAATATACAAGTCGATTCATATCTCAAAAGTCATGTACAATACTCAGGAACTACACTACAATCACCAGTACTGAAATCTATCCTGAGTACAAAAGAATCAAAATCAATCAAAAGACAAAAACCTGAAGATCCGGATCAATTCCTATCTTCTGCTCCCTTGCCCTGACCTGAAAATATCAACCACATATAATGAGCTTTACAAAGCCCAGCAGGTCACCTAAACCTATAACTGAAATCAAAGCACGGCGATGCTATCAATATGCATGTCAATCAATCAA
>NW_021319320.1:302895-361613 GCF_001605985.2 Dendrobium catenatum
TTTAAAGGAAAGCCCGTCGGCCCACCATCCTGTACAGGTCAAGTCTATCTCCAACCAACGTTCAACCATGTTCCCACTTGTCTTTCAGTATCAATAGTCAATTCAGTAAGCAATTCAATAATCAATCGATAATCAAGGCAAAAATCAATATTAAAGCAATCTAAAACAATCATATCAATAGTCATGCACATATCAATTCAATCTATCAATTCCAGAAAATTCGGAAATCATACGAAAATCGGGCAGCGTAACGGCAGTCGGTCAAATTTACACAAAAATCCTGCAAAAAGACACAAATTCCAAATCTTTTCAAATTACAGGCGAAGATCCATAACATCAATATAAGACTATTGTCCTATAGAAATCAAATCAAATCAAGTCCTGATAATTTTTTATTCGATTAAAATCGCGTAGAATCAATTCCGACCGGTAAAATCTTCGTAGAATACAGTCAAATCGTGTGCAATAATCATATCTATAACATATCAAAAGTTGTGCGGTGAAAGTTGTGCCAAATCCAAATCACGTCGAAAAGTCGACTACGAAAACACAAAACAAATCATAACTCGGTCAAAACTCAATATCTTTGAAAACAGAAATAGGGTTCGGAGTCCTTACCACGAGATCTTCACTTTTCCCAACAGCAGCGTCGGACGAAAAGCGCTCCGCGGCCTCCAAAACCAGGATTTCCTCTTTTCCCTTTCTCTTTCTCTCTCCTCAAAACAGATATTTTGTTTTAAAAATAATTTTCTCTCTCATCAAAACGATCTCAATCTCATATATCATTTGTCTGATCGGCCCGGCCGATCGCCAAATCGTCCCGGGACGATCAGACCAGAAAAATCGTCCTGGACGGTTCCCAGAACTATTCTCAGGCCGATATTTTCTACAGTGACGATCGGCCTAGACGATTTAAAATCGTCCTGGACGATCCTGAGAGGAAAATTCAAATCAGAGAGGAACAGTAAGGGAACGAGGTCTCACAGCAACTTCAAACGTAATTTCAAGAACTCTTCCTCAACGCCAATAAAGTCAGCTCTAGCTCAAACAATTTCAAGCACCGCGTCCAGCAACAACCCGAGATCTTCTTGCCAAATATGCGGCAAACCCGGCCACATTGTGCTAAATTGCTGACATCGTTGCTATTTCAAATATGCTCCCACCACCAACAATGAACTTTGAGCGATGCTAGCCCAACCATTGCAGTATTAGACTCAAGACTGGGTTCTTGACTCAGGCACGTCCACTCACCTCACACCGGAGAGCTCCAACTTACTAAACCAGTCCGTCTATCCAGGCATGGACTCAGTTTCCATAGCCAACGGGTCCAACTTACAAATTCAAAATTCCGGACAAGGGATTCTCCCTCTGCCGGATTCAAACCGTAAGCTACACCTTTGTAACTTACTTCACATGCCTTCACTCACTCACAATCTACTTTCTATTTCTAAATTAACTAAAGATAATCACATTTCAATTACTTTTGACACTAATGGTTTTGATATTAAGGACATTCCGGATCAGCGTCTACTGCTTCATGGACAACTTAGCAATGGACTATACCACATTACATCAGCTCCAACACGCCAACATCCGGCTCTTCAAATAACCGTCTCCTCCAATAACCTGTGGCATGCTAGACTAGGCCACCCACATTGGCAGATTCTCCAAATTCTTGCAAATAGCATTTCTGATATTAGCAATGTTTCTTCTAACTTTCTTTGTAAATCTTGTAACGTGACCAAGAGCCACAAGCTTAGTTTCAATACTAGCAATTCTATTACCTCTATGCCTTTCGAACTTGTACATGCAGATGTCTGGGGTCCGGCTCCGAAACCCTCGTTAAATGGTCATCGATATTACGTCATCTTTATTGACGATTTTACAAGATTTTCATGGATTTACCTAATGCATTCTAAACAAGAAACGTTCACCTGTTTTAAGCTATTTTGCAATCTTATTGGCAATCAAAACTCAGCCAAACCAAAGCACTTTCGCTCTGATGGAGGAGGCAAGTTCACTAGTAACGCATTCAAATTATACCTTCAAGAAAATGGCATTCTGCATAAATTGAGTTGTCCTCACACGCCCGAACAAAATGGGATGGCCGAGCGCAAACATCGCCATCTTCTTGAACTCGCTCGCACGCTTCTTCATGCATCCAACCTACCCAACAAATTATGGGCGGACGCTCTTTCCACCGCAAATTACTTAGTTAACCGCCTACCCTCTAAAGCCACTGCCCCTTTTCAGCTACTCAACAGAAAACCTCCAAATTACTCGTACTTACGCACATTCGGTTGTCTCTGCTATCCCTAGCTTAAGCCGTACACTACAACCAAACTAGATCCAAGATCTCAAGAATGTATATTTATTGGTTACTCTCCGATCCATAAGGGGTACAAATGTTACAACCTTCACACCAATAAAATACATATTTCTCGGCACGTGGTGTTTCATGAGACTATATTCCCTTACCATAACTCTCTAGCCTATAACAATACCACCGTGATACCCGAACAGACAAATACCTCACCCCTGTTACTAATACCCACATCTGTTGCTTCTAACCAACAATTCGAGCCATCTCATTCGGTCAGTTCCGTGCCAGATCACTGTGCTATTACCATACAAGATCATACACAAGCTTCTAATCATGAACCCACTTGGTCTGCTAGCCAAATAACCAGTGCATCGCTCAATCTCATTTGATGCAAACCAGATCAAAATCAGGTATCACCAAGCCTAACAAAATCTTTACTATGTTCAGCACTACAGATCATACTCCGACGACATATCGTCAAGCGGCTCAGTACACACATTGGCAAGATGCTATGTCCAATGAAATAAACGCTCTACAACGGCAACACACTTGGTCACTAGTACCCGCTCCACCAGACCAGCCCATTTTAGGATGCAAATGGACTTTTAGAACAAAGCTGAAACCCGATGGTCAAATTGATAAATACAAAGCCCGCCTGGTCTCATTAGGCTACAATCAACAGTTCAGCATAAACTTCAATGAAACCTTCAGACCGGTAGCAAAAATGCCAACTATACACATGCTTCTTGCACTTGCTCTCAACCGACAATGGCCTATGCAACAAATTTACATATCAAATGCCTTCCTCCACGGTGATCTACAGGAAGACATTTACATGCGCCAGCCACCCGAGTTCTTAGACAAAGATCAACCGAATGCCGTCTGCAAATTACACAAGTCATTATATGCCTTTAAACAAGCACCGCGTCAATGGTTTCAAAAACTAACCGGGTTCCTAAAAACACGTGGATTCAAGTGTAGTCGTTCTGATCCCTCCTTACTAATCTATAACAAAAATAATATTCATCTCTACCTCCTAATCAACGTCGACGACATTCTTATCACAGGGAACAATGACGCAGCCGTTCGATCAATTATTCAAGAAATGCACTCTCAATTTGCTGTAAAAGAACTCGAACCAATAAACCTATTCCTCGACATCCAAGTACAACGCACTAACTCGGGTTACTTCCTCACACAAGAGCATTATGCATCCAAACTTCTACATGATTCCGGGTTTACTGATTGCAAACCTGCTCCTACTTCGTTCCATCCTGCACCAAAAGATACCCATCAAGACAAAGAACAGTTTCCAGATGCTTCTCTCTACCGCCGCCTAGCTGGATCTTTGCAGTATCTCACCATAACACGCCCAAACTTGGCATATGCTACAAATCGAGTATGTCAACATATGCAACAACCGACTATTCATGATTACCAAGCTCTCAAATGGGTTCTAAGGTACATAAAAGGCACCTTAAAACTTGGTCTACCAGTTACTACAGGCGCACTTCAATTCCGCTCCTATACCGATGCCGACTGGGCATCTGACTCCTCCGACCGAAAATCAAGCTCCGGGTTCTGCACATTTCTAGGACCAAACTTAATCTCTTGGTCAGTAAAGAAACAAGTGACAGTTGCAAAATCTTCAACGGAGGCTGAATATAGGCCCTCTCCGCAGCCATCCGAAGTAATTTGGCTCCGCAGAGTTGTGCACGAAATGGATCTACCGGAAAGCTCCCCAACTACAATTAACTGTGACAATATCTCGGCAATCGCTATTGCTAAGAACTCAATCTTTCATGCCCGCACCAAACACATAGAGATTGACTACCAATTCATTCGTCAACACCTAACCGACGACAACATAAGCATCCAGCACATTCCGTCCAAAGACCAGATCGCCGACATCCTGACGAAACCATTCTCTTTTGCTCGCTTCAATGATCTCCGTTACAAATTAACCATTTGCTCCACAAATGATTAATTTGAGGGGGAATGTCAGCCAGTATTTCATATATTACTTTATTTCCTTTATTTACATCTTTTATCTGTAATTCTCTTATTTACTTCTTTACCTGTAATTCCATTATATAAGGAAATCTGTATCACTGGTATGAATAAGATTTTATTTTCTCTTCTCTCTTACGACTGCCTTCTCCTTGTGCTCACGGCATCTCTCTGTTCTTGCCATCTTCACAGTGTGTTGGAGTAGTGGATCAAAACAAGCAAGATCAGGAACCTTGGGGCGATAGGTTGGTCGCTGACTCGGAATCAAAGAGGTGTAGTGCGAGGTCGCAAATTGGAGCGCGCACGAGTGTTCTATGAAGACTAGCGAGTCTGTTCTGGAGCATGAGATGGAGCCATGGATTGGAATGCATGGTGGATTTTGTTTGTGAGTAGGATTCAGCTCGGCTCGGCGGAATTGCTCGTGGAGTTAGGGCAAGAAGTCTATTAGATCGCAGTCGACGCACATATATAAAATATGCACTAAGGTGGAGGTTGTGAGGTGGTGATTATTTTCTCATTATCCGTCTTTTTTTTAATAATTTTTTTACTCATAATTTTTGGCATCTTGTTAAGACCTATTAGTGTATGAGTCTTTGTTGGATAATGCGACAACCCAAAAGTATGTACGATGAACCATAGAGTAACCATAAAAAATATAATAATTAAAAAAATATATATTTATGTGGTAAGCAATAGGGCTGCGAGCGAACCAAGCGTTCGACGAGCTACTTATCGTTCGGTTCGATTAAAGATCATTTGTGATTGTTTAATTAACTAAACAAACAAACTTGAACAATATTTTAAATACTCGATCCTTAAACAAAGAATCTTGAACACTAATATATTTGACTCATTTATATTCGTGAACAACATCATTTAAAGCTCGTGAATAAGCTTGACATTAGGCTCGATAAAAGTTTTATTCATTTATAAGAGATATTTCACATTTGTCCATGTTTGCTTGATTTTTTGTTTAAAATATTCATGCAAATATAAAATGAATCATATATCACTTGTTCGTGAACGAGCTCATTTGGTGGCTAAAAAAAATTAGTTATATATGGTCATGAAATTGTTCATTTGATAGCTCAAGAATACTCGTAAGATATGTTAATGAACGCGCTTATTTGATATTTTAAAAAAATTCAATAAATATGTTCACGAACATGTTTGATATAATTATTTGTTATGAGGCTCGATAAAGCTCGTTTGTTAAGTTAATTAACATCTAGAAGTATAACTTGTTTATAGTTCGTTAAGACTTATTTGTTTAAAGCTCGATAAGCACTAAACAAACTGAACATGAATCGAACATGAACCAAACATGAACACTCATTAATTTAATTGAACCAAACATGAACATAAACAATAAAACTTGAATCAAACATGAACCAAACTTGAACAAGCTTATAATAAATGAACACAAACAGGAATTAACACTCACATACTCGGCTCGGCTCTGCTCATTTGCAACCCTATAAGCAAGCCTAAATATACAATCATACAAAGATCAAATAATCCGCTAAACTACTACGAAGTTTAGTGGCAACCACGAAGAAGAAAATGATATTATTTCTTCAATTTTTGTTTTCCCCTCCAAATAAGAGAGATTTTTTGTAATAATCAAGAGCTTTTTTTCTTACTAGAATAAAAAATATCAACACTTCTTCCTTCATGAACAAATTGTTATGTGTGGAATCTCAATGTGTTGATCAATTTAGTTGTTCTATTGTTTCATACCTCAAAGTTTGTCATATTCGTTAGAGGGTGCGGCAGGTTACCCCCTGCTTGAATTTGGATGCTTTGTAGTCGAAATATTTTTGTTCCCGTATAGGGCTCGGGTGCTACTTGCGAGAATCATGACATGAATTCTCCTAGAGTGGGATAAAAATTTGATGCTTATGTTGTAAATGAATTTTGAGTTATTCTATTTGTTTTGTTGTAATCATCATTTTTCTTAAAAATTATATACATAACTGAAATAGAATGATCACCAGCAATGTTTGGCTCTGCATTATTTTACAAAACTATTTAATAAAAATATTTTATATGAGAGTAATTAACACATCTCTAATAGCAACTAAACATAAAATATGTATGCAACAAAACAGATTTAGCGGCCTTAATCTTCATCAAACGCACTGCTTAATCAAAATAATTAAAGTCTTAAGGCTTCAAGCTAGAAACCTTATTAACATCCCTAAAGACTCGAGAACTCTGGCAAAAGATCCTGGCCCTCCGATCGTAATCCAACGGCGTACGCCCCTCATCCTTACCCTCCATCACCGCCTCCGCGATCTTTTCCAACTCCTCCGCCGTCAGTCTCTCCACCTCCGGCTCCAAGTTATCGTTTTTCTCCACTTTCGGCGCTAATTTTTCCTTCTCCGGCCGCGCATCGGCCATCACTACCATGCTCCGCCTCGCCGTCGCTGCCAAGGCGTTGCCTTTATTCCAGAACTTGGAACGAATAGATCGCCGGAGGGATAAGTGCGAGATGGGGGTGAGGAGAGGAGGGGAGGGAGAGATGCATTGTAGGAGAAGCTCCATTGTTATTGATTGGAAGCAGCAGAGGTGGGTTTTTCACTTATATAAGGAAATGGTTTGCCACGTGCTTTTTCGGTGGAGAAGAAGCACCCCGCTGGACAACGAGGAATTGACACGTATCTAACAGAGAGGTTCGCATACGCCTTGTAGTTGTACACGTGGCGGTCTTAAGGGTACCCTTTTATTTAACGCACATGTCTTTCGCGTGGGTGAAATTATTCAGTGTCTATAGGACGGAGACCAACTAAAATCTGCCACATCATTTGGCACATCATTCGATATCGAGGAAAAAAATAACGTGACGTATTCAAATTGATCTCTAAATGCCCCGCACATAATAAGTTTTCCTTTCTTTCTGTGGGACCCATTCATGTAGGAGTTTTTTTTCTAGTAAATTGAGAAAATGGGGATTTTAAGCAAAATTTATACATCTATAATAGATTATGCATAATGAAAATTTTTAAAATTACAATTCATGATTTATCAAATTTTGATTTCATGATTTATCAACTTTTGATTTTAACAAATTTACAATCAAATTGAATACCTGGATGAGACGAACCAAATGTGAACAATATTGATTTTATCCGACTACTAATGAGCTTGAATCAAGACCAAAATCTAGTTGAAAATTTGTAATCAAGAAATTAACAAGTGTCATAAGATGGAGTGTTTTAGAAAATTTAGCTAAAATAATAAAAAAATACCACAATAAAAAATTATAAATAAAAAATTATTTTCTATATGAGTGGGACCTCGTGTTATATTTAGAGATAGATATTTGAAGAACTTTAGAGTTCCAAATATCATTGTTGCCCATCTATTGCGAAAATTATTAGATTCAGACAGCGGATGTAGCTCTACATCCGGATGCTATTAACATGTAGCAACGTGCTCTTACTCTTTACCCGCAGCTCGATGACCCAACCCAGACCGAAACCCGGTATTGCTATGTTTGGATATTGCTAAGTATTGCTCGGTATTGCTAGGTATTGTTCGGTATTGCTAGGTATTGCTTGGCAATAACGAGAAATATCGCTCTATCAAGACTAATACCTAGCAAAACCTAGCAAAAACGGGGTATTGCTCGGTATTGCTAGGTATTGGTCTTGACAGATTGGTATTTCTCATTATTGTCGAGCAATACCTAGCAATACCCCGGTCTGCACAAATCAGCCAATACATAGCAATACCAGGTCTGAGTTGTTGGGCTGTGAGGTAAAAGAGTAAGAGCACGTGACGACATGTTATTGACATCCGGATGTAGAGCTATGTCCGGTGTCCGGACCTAATAATTTTTCCGTCTATTGGCACTCGATTGTTGTCATATTGTAAGATATCTTGAGGAAGAAGCACTTCCTCTTGATCTTGAGAGAGGAGGGAGAGAGGAGAGGGAGGAGAGCCAACAATGCAGCAAACTTTAGTTCTTCTTGGCCACTTATTACAACCTAAAGACTCCTATTAATAGACTCCTAAAGCTATACAAATAGCTACACAAATGGTCATACATGCTATACAAAAAACCTATACAAAAAGCAATCCTAAATCTAGGAATAATACACAACACATATGTCCATCATCATCAGATTACTATTACCCGCTATTATCTCTCTTCCGTTGTCATTCAACCACAATTGCCCAATCAATGCAACTCTTCTTTCATTGTCTGATCATATTCACCAAACCTTTATAACTCTATCAACAACTAGTGACCATGCCATCATTCTCTAGTTTTCATCACTGCATCAACAAGGGATATGCATTTTATGACATAATTGATCATTTCATATGGGCTAAGCACATGATTTTTTTTTTTCTTATCCGATATTCTGTATAAAAATTTTGCTATCCCTTACAACATTATTTTATCTTTATGTGTGCTAGATCTTTTATACAAAGCTAGTATATTAATCTCTTACTTTATCATAGCAAATATTCTATAGCATAACAATTTCATGTTGTCAATGAAAAATATGTTTAACATACTACAAATTCTTTTCTAATTGATAACAACCAATCTCTCAATCAATGAGAAAATAATATAACTCGTCAAGGCCACCAATGCCTAATTTTGAAGGATCACATGCATAGGATGGATACAAAATTAAGTTCAAATCTTTTATCTTTCAAAGGAGGATAGACAACAAAGAGCACAATAACAACGTAAATGATATGAATCTTCATTATTCTATTTTAGTGGAGTTTAAGTTATATGAAATTGATCGTTATGAAGGGTCATCTAATCCTTAAAAACATATAAACTACTATAAGATTATTATGCACATTCAATATAACTCTAATGCCCTTTTTTTATTCAGATTCTGCCTATCACGCTCAAAAGTTAGTTCTGAAATTGATTATACTCTCTCTTTGAAAGACTATGTATCTACATAATCGGAGGGGTGTCAATTCGGGTCGACGGGTCGGGTTCGACCCGAACCCGAGTTGCCCTGGATCTAAACCGGTCAACCCGAACCCGACCCATTTTTGCAAACGAGTTGGACATTTCAACCCGATCCAACCCACGCGGGTTTTCGGGTTGACCCGACCCGACCCGGTTTAACAGATTGCGGAGAAGAGAGCTCGCGACAACGCGAGTGCGGGCGGTGTCCGCAGCACCGCGCGTGCAGACGGAGTCCGCGGGACCTCGTGACGACGAGAGTGGGGTGCGTGAGCTGACCGACTGAGTCTTATCACAAATAATAAGATTATCAATGACTCTTCTCAATTATGTCTACAAATTAGGTTAAATATTTAAATTATGAATCTCAAATATATATATAATTACTTAGGTTTGATTAATATTTAGTTTTAGCTCAAAGTTGACTAGGTAGATGACTATAGGCAAAAAGTTTGGAAGAATTAGATAGAAAATTTATCTCCAGATCTCAACAACTTTCATTTTCGAGTTAGCATATAGTGATTGAGTGATGAGATCGACCATCCAATAGACTCAACCAGATCGTGTGAGGACATATATTTCTATTATGTTCATACTAATTAGACATAATTAGAAATCAAAATTATATTTAAGCTTTATAATTTAGTTAAACAAATTTCAAATATATAATAATTAAAAATAAGAAAGCAATAAAAGATTAGTCCATCAAAGGAGCACTTATACATGTTAAAGTTACCCTTCACATAGATTTCCTTGAGGTCGACTGACAGGGGACATTTTCGTCTTTTCCTACTTTCAGAACTCGCTTTTGGTTTCTTCTGCCCTTTCCCTTCCCCCGACAGCTTCATTTAGCCGTTGCTTTTCAAATTCAAATGCGATCTCCCTAACTCCTCATCTCTGTCTCTCTCTCTCTCCGACTATAATAAGCCTCTACACACCTCTTTAAATCCAGTCGAACAGATGGATAACCAAATCGCCGGAAACCGAAGAACTCTCCGGCGACGGCCACTCCAGCCGAGAAACACTCCGGTAACTCTAGCCATAGAGCTTCCAGCAAAGCCAGCTACATTTAGAGAAACCCCACATTTTATGCAAACCAGATTAGAGCCCGACGACAAAGAGAACAGTGAGGTCACCACCGCACTACCATTACCAGCAATGGCTTCCAGTGATTTCCTTCTACCTGCAGAAGCGTTGTCTTTGTCAGAGGAACTCGAAGCAGCTCGGCGGCAAAAGGAGAGGCTGAGATTGGAGAGGGAGAAGACGGAGACAATGCTGAGAGATAGAGACCTGGTTCTTGAGAAGGAAGCAAGAGAGGCCGAGATGAGAGATCTTCAGCATATAGAGGTTGAGATGAAGCTCCAAAGCCTCCTCCGTCTAATAGAGCTCAGATCTCTACTTGTGAGCCATTTCAATCTTTCCCCCCTTTTTCCAGATATCTTTTTTTGGTTTTTCATCCATTCAGATAGTTCCTGTTCGAACAAAATTTGAACTTTCCATTGTTCAGCCCTTTTACACCTGATGCTGTGGATTGTTCGACTAAGTTTCCAATTAATCAGTTTTTGTTTTTCGGGTAAACTTGCAGAGATTTGAAACGATTAGTTCACTGAGAAAACAAGAGGAAGAAAAAAGAAAAGAGAAGCTTTTAATGGTAAGTTCGATTCCATCTGTTTTCAGCTCTTATTTCTGCAAGATCTTCTCTATGATTCTTAACCATTTTATCCTTATTAGGAGCAAAACTGTTTGTCTTCGACGAGATGTGAAGTAGAAGAAGCAGAGACCTCCACAGCTAAAGAGAAAGGGACAGCTTCTCCTATATCTGTTTCTAACTGATCAGTTCTCAGCTTGTATTCAATGTTGTTCTATCTGGTTCTTCTGCATAATATATACTTGGTTTTCATGATTACAGAGCTCTGATCCCATTTACTCATCAGAGGGGATTTGTAAGGGCTTCTGTAATTCGCATCAGTTAAGCACAAATGAATTGAGAAATTCATACAATATTTTTTGTATTAAAGTTTTAATGCAGAAATATGGAAAAAAATTCCTTATGTTCTGAACAAATCAGATATGAGGTATTCTTAGAGTTCTAAAAATATTCCTCAACTCAACAGACAATTCATTTTATCTTCTTTGTTAAATTTATAATAAATTTGATTTGAGTCCAATGGAAGTAGAGGTGTAAGTGAGCCCAATCAGCTCCAGCTTGATTAATGAACTTACTAGTCAATCTAATCAAGCTAGTCGAGCCCGAGCTTTTACTCGAGCTCAAACTCAACATGACTCGGGTCGTAAGCTCGAACTTAACAAACAAGTCACGACTGTAGCTCGATGGATAAAGAGGTGACATAGCAGCTAATTTTTTCAAGAAGAAAATTAAAGTTGTTACCATCAAAATTGTTTTGATGTAGGGAGTGAAAAAAATTTAGTTTTAAGATAGAAATTACAACAAAATTTAATGCCACCATGTATAAATCATTTTTAAAATATAAGAGCTTGCTCATGGACCAACAAGCCCGGTTTTATCAAATTCAAACTCAAGTTCATTTAATATTTTAGCTCGAATTTGAGCTCGAGCTCGTAACTATATAAGCTTAACTCATAAGTTCATTAAGGAGCCAAATTCAAGTCGGCTCTGCTCATTTGCACCCCAATAATTTTTTTTCTTTTCTTTTCTTTTTACACTTAGTTTTTTTAACTATATTTATAATTTAAAGTATGACCAGTCACACTATAAGATGTAGGTACTTCAATCTAATTTTTTTAATAAAATAATTATTCATATAAAATAAATTAACCAAGAAATTAGCATGTCTCAAAAAGTTTGGAAAGAAAATATTCAATTTCATAAAGTAAGATTTCGTTTGGGTAAACTTTCTTATTGCTTCTTAAATCAAATTTTTAATAAAAAATTAAAACTTTTTTACTAAAATATTACTTTAATAAGCACTAAGAAAGCCATCCTAAATGAAGCTTTTGTACTAATTATTTTAATTACTCATAATTAATTAAGATTAGTATAGTTATTGAAGAAACTCAAGATATCGCTGAGAGAAGAAGAAGTAAAATATATTATTTCTATGTATGCTTTACAAGTCTACTGCTCTTTATATAGAGCTGGTTATACATGAATACTAATTACAAAATAACCTATGAAACTTCTAGATATGATAAGTAGTTATCTTAGTCCTAATATGCCCCGTCAAATTGATGGATCTTGAACGATTGTCAATTTGAGACGAAGTTGGTGAAACCTTGGAGTTGATAACGGCTTGGTTAGTATATCTGCTACCTGATCAATTGTACTGATAGGATGCAAGGTAATGTTATTTTGTTGAATGTGATCTCGTAGAAATTTTTTATCAATTTCTATGTGTTTAGTTCTGGAGTGAAACACCGGGTTATTGACCAAGGCAATGGCCGACATGTTGTCACAATATAAATTCATAGAGTATGCCTGGGAGATACCGAAATCTAATAAAAGCCATCTTAGCCATATGATGTCCGAAGCTAGAGCAGCAAGCGCACGGAATTCAGATTCCGTGGATGATCTTGACACAGTACGCTGTTTTTTTACTGTCAAAGACACCAGAGTTGCTCCTGAGAAGGAGCAAAAACATGTGGTAGACTTTCTTGTGACCGGATCTCCTGCCCAGTCGGCATCTGAAAAGGATTTTAGAACTAAGTCAGTTTTTGTAATGGGAAGACCAAAATGTAACGTACCTTGTATATATCTTAGGAGACGTTTTAGAAGATAGAAGTGTTTTGGAGATGGATCATGCATATTTTGAGAAAGTAGATTAACACTAAACGAAATGTCAGGACGAGTTAACGTTAAATATTGTAAAGCTCCAGCAATGCTACGGTAAAACGCTGGATCGGAGGGGAGGGAGTCTGTTTTGAATTCTGCTGGAAGTTTGGTACAGGTCGGGTTCGAAAGGGGATTGCACGAGGTGAGCTCCGCTTGTTGTAAAATTTTATACTCGTATTGAGCCTGTGACAGAAAATAAGATGAGTTAGATTTGGATATTTGGATTCCCAAAAAATCATGTACTTCCCCAAGGTGTTTCATAGCAAATTCTGAATTTAGTTTAGCTAAAATAGAAGAGATTAGTATAGAATCATTTCCTGCAACCAATATATCATCTACATAGATAAGTAAGAAAATTTTTACTTGATTTTTGGTGTACAGAAGTAGAGACGGATCCGATTGGCTATGACGGAAGCCAAGGGAAACAAGAACGGATGTGAACGTGTTGTACCATTGGCGGGGCGCCTGTTTGAGCCCATAGATGGCTTTGTTGAGGCGGCAAACATGGTTCGGTCTTAAGCTGTCCTCAAAGCCCTTTGGTTGCCTGATGTAGATTGTTTCGGTTAGCTGCCATGCAAGAATGCATTTGCAACATCTAATTGTTGAACCTTCCAATTGTTGTATAGGGCAATGGCAAGCATCACTCGAATTGTGGGCATTTTGACTACCGGACTAAATGTTTTCGTGTAGTCTAGACCATACACTTGATTATTTCCTTGAGCTACTAATCTGACTTTATATTTGCCAACTAAGCCATCTAGAAGACGCTTCGTTCTGTAGGTCCATTTACTGTCGAGAATGGGAACATTGGTTGGAGGATCCACTAGAGTCTATGTTCCCTGTTTTTGAAGAGCTAGGACTTCGGATGCCATGGCTTGACGCCAATGTATCAGCTTCAAAGCCTCCGTGAACGATGTGGGATCCTGTTGAACATCTCTGATGTTATGATGGTGCATTAGATTTAAGCGGGTTCTCTGCCTTAACGACCCTGTCTTGCTTCTTGTAGTCATTGGTTGAAAAGATTTCTGGGATATAGCTGGATCATTAGAGCCTACTAGCTGAGTCTGTTGAACAGAGTTGTTCGGAGCAGATACTTCCACGGGTGGAGCAGGTTGAATATGATGTTGGTCGTGATGAGCAGAGGTTGATCCACCTAAATTTGAGACACCACTAATTGAAACAGGAGTTAGTAATAGAGGGCAGATATTGTGATCAGTATTGTGAGTAGATGACGCTATATCAGAAAACGGAAATTGATGCTCAATAAACCTCACATTTCTGGATACCGTAATTTTATTTGTTGCCATGTTTAAACAACGGTAACCTTTGTATTGATCACAATATCCAAGAAAAACATTTTTATGAGATTTTGGATGTAATTTCGTTGTGGTGTGAGAAGGAAACAACGGATAACATTCACATCTAAAAACTTTTAACCCAGCATAATTTGGTTGCTTGTTGAACATAAGTTCAAGAGGCGTTTTGTGATGGAGATTGCTAGAAGGTAACCGGTTAATAAGAAATACCAACGTATTGACCGCATCAGGCCAGTAAACATGGGGAAGAGACGCAGTATGAAGAAGCGTACGAGTTGTTTCGATTATGTGGCGATGCTTCCTTTCAGCAAGCCCGTTTTGTTCCGGGGTATATGGACAGGACAGTTGATGCACAATGCCCTGCTTGGTGAGATAGTTTTTGAACGCCTTATTAACATATTCGGAGCCTCCATCGGTCCGAAGAATCTTAATGCGTTGTGAAGTAAGTCGTTTAATTTGTGTTTGAAAATTAACAAAGATTTGAAACACGTCAGATTTATGTTGAATAGGAAATATCCACGAGTATCTTGAAAAATCGTCGACAAATAGTACATAAAAACGAAAGCCTTGACAGGAAGAAATCGGTGCCGGGCCCCAAACATCCGAATGGATGAGGGCCAGCGATTGTGTTTGACGAATTGATGTGTTGTCAAACACAAGCTTGTGACATTTTGATACAATACAAGAAGAACATGGAGAGATACATTTATTCATATTCAAATCAGGATGATAATGTGAAATAAAATCTAAAATTCTTTTGTGCGGATGGCCTAGCCGATGATGCCAGGTATGGTTTGCCGAAATGGATGCTGAGAGCACCTGATGGTTGTGCAGCGTAGGATTCGCAGGAATTTTGTATAATCCGCCATTACAGGGTCCGCGGAGCAAAACCTGATGTGTCGCCAAGTCCTTCATCATAAAACCAGATGGATCAAAACTAATAGAAATGTTGTTATCTTTGGTTAATTGCGAGATAGATAAAAGATTAAATTTAAGAGATGGTGTATGAAGGAGTTGCTTTAGTTGCAGCTTACGATGAGGGGTCGGTAGGATTCCCGACCCTGTATGAGCAATTGGTACCGTAGTGCCATCTCCAACCGTGATATTGTCTGCGCCTTGATACGAATGCGCCATAGACATATTATCCATGGAGTTCGTGATATGTGATGAAGCTCCTGAGTCCAGGAACCACGTGGTATCGGGCATCTCCGAGCTGGCAATTAACGCAGAATTCGTTGTTTTGGATGGCGGAACATACTGAACATTGAGTCGATGCCAGCACGTTTGGGCTGAATGCCCCTTCTTATAACAAATTTGACAGAAAATCGCAGACTGCTGTCTGTTTCTTGGTTGGGACATCACGCTGGAGGTATCCATATTTATGGGTTTGCTTGTCGTAGAGGGGTTGTAGTAGTTCTTGCCTTTCTGTCTACGACCTCTGCCTCTGGCGTTAAACAAAGCCATTGTCGGGTCTGGCGTTGAAGAAAACCGAGCAGCGTCAGCTGCAAGATTGATTTCTTCACTCAACAGAAGCGGGTAGATTTGATCAAGAGTAAGCGACGACGTGGAGGTGCGAATCGACGTCTTGAAAGATTTATAAATATGCGGAAGTCCATTGAGGATATGATGAATGATATCTTCTGGATCAACTGATGCTCCTGCCGCCGAAATTTGGTCAACAATGGCCTTAATCTCCGAAAGATACATTATGCAGCGCATTCCTTAACTGGATTACTTTCGAGCGATTTGTAGCTTGGAATCGCTTTTCAAGCGCCGACCAAACTTCCGCCGTTGAGTCCAGAGAGATGACATACGGGAGTATAGACGCAGAGATAGTTGAGCAGATGGACGTAGAGAGATTCTGATCGGTCTGCATCCATTGAGCGTACGCCGGATTAGCCACCGAGTCGCCATCTTGAGAGCACAAGAACTGCTCCGGAGGTAGTGCATTGAGATCAAGAAATTTCAGAAACCCATTGGCGCGCGGAGTCTTGAGAATCTGCGATTTCCAAATAGTGAAATTGTCGGGAGTGAGAGGAGAAGATACGATGTTTCGCAGATTTGATACTACGAATTTGAGATTCGCCGAGATCGTCGCTTCAGAGGACGTCTGGCTGGTGCTTCTTTCTTGAAGTCTGGAGGTCGCCGAATCAGTCATGGCGAAGGATCGAAGCCAAAATCTGATACCATGAAGAAACTCAAGATATCGCTGAGAGAAGAAGAAGTAAAATATATTATTTCTATATATGCTTTACAAGTCTACTGCTCTTTATATAGAGCTGGTTATACATGAATACTAATTACAAAATAACCTATGAGACTTCTAGAAATAATAAGCAGTTATCTTAGTCCTAATAGTTATTTCTTTTTATCCCTGCTTATATTATGGGCCTTTAGGCCCGTGGCCCGCTTCTTCGTTAACGTGCTGATTAATTAGATAATTAGAGAAGCTTGTTACTTCCATTTTAGTTCTTTAAAGGGCCGTTTAGCTTCATTTTTTATTTTAATTTTTTTCTAATTACAATAAGATCTATAAAATATCAAAATAAATCGTTTAATTTTATATTTACTAATTACTATCGAGTTAAAACAAAATAATTATTACAACTCAAAAAAATTTTATTTTATAAGCAATGTTGTGAAATGTCGCTTCTTCAACGTCGAACAATATAATTTCTTTAGTTAGCTTCTAGCAGTAATTTATTACCCAGTTTGTTAGCGTATATAAATTATTAAAGAATTATTAAGATATCATTAACATAAGACATAGTTGGTTGAACCTTTGGATAATTCATTATTGATTTTCAACGATGTTATATTGGATGTCCAATATTTGCAACCTTTTATAGCTCATGTGGCACTTACCAAGGATATTCAAGAAGGCGCCCTTTAAATGGGCAAATTATTACATCAGGTCACTGGACGCACAGAATAGGTTCGGACATCCAATAAAAACATGCCACGTCACCGCGTGTTTGACTGCGTTTTTTACTGTGCTTTAGGTGCACTTTGACTGCGTTTTACCTGCGCTTTTGACTGCGATTTGCCTGCGCTTTTGACGTGCTTAATTTAAAATAATATTTTATTAATATTCGGACCTATCTCGGCGTACGGTGATCGGATGTAATAATTTGCCCTTTAAATGTGTTATGCTTGAACTAATTAATGATAACATTAACATAGAAGGAAATAAGGACATCATTTCAACTTCAACTTGCAAATCACATATTTTTTAGTTCTTGCAAATGACATTCCTACCAAATCATCATCATAAATAATATTGATCGTCACTGACAAAGAGTTGACAAATAATTTTATGTTCTAATGGGTGAGAAAGAAGTGCGTCGATTTAGAATCACTCGATTGAAGAAACTCAAGATACCGCAAGAGGAAGAAGAAGTAAAATATTATTTTTGTATTTGTTTTACAAGTCTGTTGCTCTTTATATAGAGCTGGTTATACTCAAAGCATAATTACAAAATAACCTATGAAACTTCTAGAAATGATAAGCAGTTATCTTAGTCCTAATATGCCCCGTCAAATTGATGGATCTTGAACGATTGTCAATTTGAGACGAAGTTGGTGAAATCTTGGAGTGGATAACGGCTTGGTAAGTATATCTGCTACTTGATCAATTGTACTGATAGGGTGCAAGGTAATGTTATTTTGTTGAATATGATCTCTTAGAAATTTTTGATCGATTTCTATGTGTTTAGTTCTGGAGTGAAACACCGGGTTATTGACCAAGGCAATGGCCGACATGTTGTCACAATATAGGTTCGTAGAGTATGCCTGGGAGATACCGAAATCTGTTAAAAGCCTTCTTAGCCATATTATATCCGAAGCTAGAGCAGCAAGCGCACGGAATTCTGATTTCGTGGATGATCTTGACACGGTACGCTGTTTCTTTACTGTCCAAGACACCAGAGTTGCTCCTAGGAAAGAGCAAAAACCTGTGGTGGACTTTCTTGTGACCGGATCTCCTGCCCAGTCGGCATCTGAAAATGATTTTAGAACTAAGTCAGTTTTTGTAATGTGAAGACCAAAATGTAACGTACCTTGTATATATCTTAGGAGACGTTTTAGAAGATATAAGTGTTTTGGAGACGGATCATGCATATTTTGAGAAAGTAAATTAACGCTAAACGAAATGTCAGGACGAGTTAACGTTAGGTATTGTAAAGCTCCAATAATGCTACGGTAGAACGCTGGATCGGAGGGGAGGGACTCCGTTTTGAATTCTACTGGAAGTTTGGTACAGGTCGGGTTCGAAAGGGGATTGCACGAGGTGAGCTCAGCTTGTTGTAAAATTTTATACGCATATGGAGCCTGTGACAGAAAATAAGAAGAGTTAGATTTGGAGATTTGGATTCCCAAAAAATCATGTACTTCCCCAAGGTGTTTCATAGCAAATTCTGAATTTAGTTTAGCTAAAATAGAAGAGATTAGTAGAGAGTCATTTCCTGTAACCAATATATCATCTACATAGATATGTAAGAAAATTTTTACTTGATTTTTGGTGTAGAGAAGTAGAGACGGATCCGAATGGCTATGACGGAAGCCAAGGGAAATAAGAACGGATGTGAACGTGTTGTACCATTGGCGGGGCGCTTGTTTGAGCCCATAGATGGCTTTGTTGAGGCGGCAAACATGGTTCGGTCTTAAGCTGTCCTCAAAGCCCTTTGGTTGCCTGATGTAGATTGTTTCGGTGAGATTGCCATGCAAGAATGCATTTGCAACATCTAATTGTTGAACCTTCCAGTTGTTGTATAGGGCAATGGCAAGCATCACTCGGATTGTTGGCATTTTGACTACAGGACTAAATGTTTCCGTGTAGTCGAGACCATACACTTGATTATTTCCTTGAGCTACTAATCTGGCTTTATATTTGCCAACTGAGCCATCTGGAAGAAGTTTTGTTTTGTAGGTCCATTTACTGCCGAGAATAGGAACATTGGTTGGAGGATCAACTAGAGTCCATGTGCCCTGTTTCTGAAGAGCTAGAACTTCGGATGCCATGGCTTGACGCCAATGTAGCTGCTTCGAAGCCTCCGTGAACGATGTGGGATCCTGCTGAACATCTCTGATGTTATGATGGTGCAGTAGATTTAAGCGGGTTCTCTGCCTTAACGACCCTGTCTTGCTTCTTGTAGTCATTGGGTGTAAAGATTTCTGGGGGATAGCTTGACCGTGGGAGCCCATTGGCTGAGTCTGTTGAACAGAGTTGTTCGGAGCAGATACTTCCACGGGTTGAGTAGGTTGAATGTGATTTTTGTCGTGATGAGCAGAGGTTGATCCACCTAAATTTGAGACACCACTAATTGACGCAGGAGTTAGTAATAGTGGGCAGATATTGTGATCAATATTGGGGGTAGATGACGCTATATCAGAAAACCGAAACTGATGCTCAATAAACCTCACATTTCTTGATACCGTAATTTTATTTGTTGTTGTGTTTAAGCAACGGTAACCTTTGTATTGATCACAATATCCAAGAAATACACTTTTATGAGATTTTGGATGTAATTTCGTTGTAGTGTGAGAAGGAAACAATGGATAACATTCACATCCAAAAAATTTTAACCCAGCATAATTTGGTTGCTTGTTGAACATAAGTTCAATAGGCGTTTTGTGATTGAGATTGCTAGAAGGTAATCGGTTAATGAGAAATACCGACGTATTGACCGCATCAGGCCAGTATACATGGGGAAGGGAGGCAGTATGAAGCGTACGAGTTGTTTCGATTATATGGCGATGCTTCCTTTCCGCAAGTCCGTTTTGTTCCGGGGTATATGGACATGGCAGTTGATGCACAATACCCTGCTCGGTCAGATAGTTTTTGAACGCCATATTAACATATTCGGAGCCTCCATCGGTCCGTAGAATCTTAATGCGTTGTGAAGTAAGTCTTTCAATTTGTGTTTGAAAATTAACAAAGATTTGAAACACGTCAGATTTATGTTGAAGAGGAAATATCCACGAGTATCTTGAAAAATCATCTACAAAGAGTACATAAAAACGAAAACCTTGACAGGAAGAAATCAGTGCCGGTCCCCAAACATCCGAATGGATGATGGCCAGCGGTTGTGTTTGACGAACTGATATGCTGTCAAACACAAGCTTGTGACATTTTGATACAATACAAGAAGAACATGGAGAGATACATTTATTCATATGCAAATCAGGATGACAATGTGAAATAAAATCTAAAATTCTTTTGTGCGGATGGCCTAGCCGATGATGCCATGTATGGTTTGCCGAAATGGATGCTGAGAGCGCCTGATAGTTGGGCAGCGTAGGATTCGCGGGAATTTTGTATAATCCGCCGTTACATGGTCCTCGGAGCAAAACCTGTTGTGTCGCAAGGTCCTTCATCATAAAACCAGAGGGATCAAAACTAATAGAAATGTTGTTATCTTTGGTTAATTGAGAGATAGATAAGAGATTAAATTTAAGAGATGGTGTATGAAGGAGTTGCTGTAGTTGCAGCTTACGATGAGGGGTCGGTAGGATTCCCGACCCTGTATGAGCAATTGGTACCGTAGTGCCATCTCCAACCGTGATATTGTCTGCGCCTTGATACGAATGCGCCATAGACATATTATCCATGGAGTTCGTGATATGTGATGAAGCTCCTGAGTCCAGGAACCACGTGGTATCGGGCATCTCCGAGCTGGCAATTAACGCAGAATTCGTTGTTTTGGATGGCGGAACATACTGAACATTGAGTCGATGCCAGCACGTTTGGGCTGAATGCCCCTTCTTATAGCAAATTTGACAGAAAATCGCAGACTGCTGTCTGTTTCTTGGTTGGGACATGACGCTGGAGTTATCCATATTTATGGGTTTGCTTATCGTAGATGGGTTGTAGTAGTTCTTGCCTTTCTGTCTACGACCTCTGCCTCTGGCGTTAAACAGAGCCATTGTCGGGTCTGGCGTTGAAGAAAACCGAGCAGCGTCAGCTGCAAGATTGATTTCTTCACTCAACAGAAGCGGGTAGATTTGATCAAGAGTAAGCGACGACGTGGAGGTGCGAATCGACGTCTTGAAAGATTTATAAATATGCGGAAGTCCATTGAGGATATGATGAATGATATCTTCTGGATCAACTGATGCTCCTGCTGCCGAAATTTGGTCAACAATGGCCTTAATCTCCGAAAGATACATTATGCAGCGCATTCCTTAACTGGATTACTTTCGAGCGATTTGTAGCTTGGAATCGCTTTTCAAGCGCCGACCAAACTTCCGCCGTTGAGTCCAGAGAGATGACATACGGGAGTATAGACGCAGAGATAGTTGAGCAGATGGACGTAGAGAGATTCTGATCGGTCTGCATCCATTGAGCGTACGCCGGATTAGCCACCGAGTCGCCATCTTGAGAGCACAAGAACTGCTCCGGAGGTAGTGCATTGAGATCAAGAAATTTCAGAAACCCATTGGCGCGCGGAGTCTTGAGAATCTGCGATTTCCAAATAGTGAAATTGTCGGGAGTGAGAGGAGAAGATACGATGTTTCGCAGATTTGATACTACGAATTTGAGATTCGCCGAGATCGTCGCTTCAGAGGACGTCTGGCTGGTGCTTCTTTCTTGAAGTCTGGAGGTCGCCGAATCAGTCATGGCGAAGGATCGAAGCCAAAATCTGATACCATGAAGAAACTCAAGATATCGCTGAGAGAAGAAGAAGTAAAATATATTATTTCTATATATGCTTTACAAGTCTACTGCTCTTTATATAGAGCTGGTTATACATGAATACTAATTACAAAATAACCTATGAAACTTCTAGAAATGATAAGCAGTTATCTTAGTCCTAATAGTTATTTCTTTTTATCCCTGCTTATATTATGGGCCTTTAGGCCCGTGGCCCGCTTCTTCGTTAACGTGCTGATTAATTAGATAATTAGAGAAGCTTGTTACTTCCATTTTAGTTCTTTAAAGGGCCGTTTAGCTTCATTTTTTATTTTAATTTTTTTCTTCTTATTTTATTTATTTATATTATGAAATGATTTAATATTTTGAAAAATATCATTTTTTAAATTTTATTAAATATTAAATAATTTTATTTATACAGTGATTAGCGCAATGCTGACCATTTGATGATAATGACAAAGTATTATCTTAAAATAATTTTATGTATTTAATAAATAATTTAATCTATTTTTTTTAATTAAAATAATTAAAAACACATAATATATATATATATATATATACATATATTTAAACAAATTCAAATGCTTCATAAATTAATTAATTCCAAGAGTTTGTACTTATATTTTATATCTTTTAATTCTTAAGTAGGGCTATATTAAACTTTATATTAAAAAAAACTTTATATAACCTTTTCGTTAATCACTTTTCACAAGGCGGGGATGTAGCTCAGATGGTAGAGCGCTCGCTTAGCATGCGAGAGGTACGGGGATCGATACCCCGCATCTCCACACTCTCTCAAAGTTTTTATTATTTTTTCCCTTATATAATAATCTTTCGTTCAAATCATAATAATTTTTTATTTAATTTCGTTTTCAATTAAAAGAAATTGGAAAACAAAAATTTATACCCTCCATTTGTTTTTTTCCACCCAATTTTATGACAAGTTTTTTTTATTTTTGGTATTTCTATTTTTTTTTAAATCCATTTTATAAGCTAAACAGTTTTTTTTTTGACAGGTGAACAAACTCATTATATGAATAGCTAAATAAAAAATGTATAAGATAAACTTAGTCTTTTGCGTGAACATAAGCGAACGGCGGGTCCACTACCCGCCGAGCAGATCGACACATTCATTTTACTTTACATCATATTAATTTTTAATATATATATTTTAAATTTTATCATAAAATTTATAATAAATTATGTTTTTCTTTATTTCTATATTTTATAAATTTGTAACAAATGCATATATTAATTTATAATTTGTCAGTAAATTCACTGTACGTATTTGAATAATCTTTATTTAATCTTTTATAATATTTATTTCTCTAACTACTTAAAAATATAACAGTTAAATATTTAAAATTTTCATCATTGATTTTATAGCAAAAATCTAAATGAAAAAAATGCTGTCAGTCAGTTAGTTTATGTGAAGATAATTAAGCATAAAATAAGCTGTTTTTTGTATAATAGAAAAAACAAACAAATATAACTGTAATAAAAGTGAAATTTTGCCCCTCGTCAGTGAAGGGCTATTCTCTTAAAAATAATTATTGAGTGAGTTAGGTGTCACAGGCATTTTATCGAACACCATATGTGCAGTCTCCACACGAGAAGACGCACTATTGCAAAGAAAAATTAGCTGAATATTTTAATGAAAACAGAAAAGAATGTCGATATCCAAAGACATTTAAGATTGCATGTTTCATATTGTATTTATAAGGGTTCAGTTAGTTTGATATGAAAGTTCTTTCTAACTTATTCGAGTGATTTTGACCATCTTCAACTGAAAAATTCATTTTCTACTTCAAAATGGAGTAAAATTGTAAAATACGTTAATTCATTTCCAATCGAACTCCATTTCTTCTCCTCTTTCGAGCGCTTCTTCATATCGTTGCAAAAGAATCATCTTTCTCCTCTTTTGCATACTTCTTCTGAAAATCTCATAAGACAATTTTTTTTTCGCTCGTGGAAATTAGCGGACAATTTCATGTTCAATTGGATTGTTTGACGGAGGGCATACACTTGTTTACCGTTTGGTTGCAGATGGTCTTATGCAAGTTATTTTGATTGTGTTTAGCTTATTCCTTGCTTTTTAGTAGGTGCTTATACTTCGTGTCATTTTTGGAGTAATTTCCATTTTTTTCTTTCCTTTTAAGGACTAAGATTTCCACTTTTATAATATTGATGTAGGTACTTCATACATTATAAGATTGTTATACACTATTCATGCATGTAGTCATCACCAATGCTCATGCCCTCTCAACGTCGCTAACAATGTTAATGCATACTATTACCTATAAGGTACATATATGTTGTTGACACAAATGTCGATATTCATCACAAATGGGGAAGCCCGCGTCAGGACGTTTCCGCGAGCAATTTCCTAAAAAAAAACTCGAACGAAATTTGCAAGCATATCTTTAAAAAATATATTGATTTTCCATGATACATATAAATAGTCAGGTGATTATTTGAATCTGAAAATAAAAATCAGCTTAAACAAAGTTAAATTGGGCCCTCTTTTAAAAATTTAAGGCTTGGCCGCTGCTTGTCATGGCCAATAATGCCGATGAACACTTTACATATCATGTTAATACGTGACATCGATGTATATGAACCCTGTAAGACTAAAACAAGCAGAAAAGCAATTGACACGTGTTAAAGAAGGCCTAATTGAATATTTATATAAAAAAATAATATTATTTCTTAATTATATGAATAAATTATAAAATATATAATTCAAAATTTTGATCTTATAAATTTAATTTTTATAATTATTTTTTCTAATAATATTTTTGCAAATACTCCACCATCTGCCACTTCTATCACATGTATCCGCGTATATTTTTATATTATTTTATAAAAGATGTACTTCCCTCGTGCTAATATTATAATTTGACTGTGCTGTTGCTCGTCAACTTTTTTTGTTAGGGTAAATTCTCGTCAAGCTGTCAGATATAAAAATACATTCCTAAAATAACACCTGAATTTTATATTTTTATGAATATTTGATGTTTTGATTTGTAGTTAAAGTTTTCAACCAATAAATTAAAGTTTTATTTAATACGACTTTCTTACTGCTTCTTAAAAAGCTTTTAACCAGTAAATTAATTTTTGTACTAGAAAACTGCTTTAAGAAGCAGTAAAAAAGTCGTCTCAAACGAAGCATAAGATATATATGCTACATACATCTGAATATTAGTGAAATATTAATCGAGGTGTTAATTGACTTGATTTAATCCTAGTCATCCTAAAACAACCTATTTAATAACCAGATTAAAAAGGCGAACCTTGACCCGACGATAACCCTTGAATATTGAAAATTGAGAGTTTCATGAGTCGGGTTAGAGTCCAGCCCTACTTATAAACCTATTTTGATTTTCTTAAAAAATTGAATCTTGTCAAGTATAAAATTTAGATGATTTGATTCGAAGAATGAGAACATATTAACAAGCAAACAATTTTAAGAAAAATAATTAAATAAATAACTATTAGGCTTGCAGGCGGTTAACTCGAATATGACCCAACAATGAAACGGGTTGGAATTCAGGATCTAAACTTAATCAATTTATTAAACAACTCAACTCAAATTTATATTTTTTATATTAGGTATGTGTCGAATCATTTATTGACACGCAATAAATAAGAGCATGTTCTCACAATTTAGTTAAAATTTTTAAATAAACAGTATTATTTTACTTAATTAGAATTACTTAACTCAAATTTAATTTTATAGATAAAATTTTACTTCAAATTTAGCTTTTATAGTGGCATTCACTATAAGAATTTAAAATATGAGCACATTGTTTGCAAAGCTTAGCTAAATTACACATTTATTTTCCATTAATTAGTAATATATTCATATTTTTTTATAAAAGAATAATAATAATTTATATAACTAAAAAAAATTATCTTAATTATTATGAAATATGGACATATAAATTTTTTTTTTTGTCCCCAACATCTTTAGCAACATATTCATATGCTTACTAATAATTTAAGCAAGCGTGATTAACGATGAAAATTTTAACAAGAATATTTTTTTAATTAACTTAAAAGTTAAAAAATACTATTAATTAATATTTTTATTTCACATAGAAAACTTCAAATAAAAAATTATTTATTATGGCTCAAAATTATAATAATTATAATTAACAAAAAATTATTTCACAAGACCAATATATATATATCAATATTGGTCTTAATTACTTTTTAATAAGAATATCATAAGTTCATAACACAAAATTTTATATTTGCATTGTCATTTGGTTCCAAAGAAATTTAAATGCAATTATTATAAAATAAACCTTTGGAATTATTTTTTTTTTCAATTGTTTAGCTATAAAAAACACTCATGATCAGCTTCATCTAGGTAACAATGGAGAGATTATTAGGTGCAGAGTCCGGACATAATTTTTCTTCTAGACTCCAATCATCTGAATACACGTAAATTTTCTCTGTCTTGTACATATTCTGTGTACAAAAAAGAGAAAAAAGTTTCACGTGTATTTGTCCGGGCTCTGCACAAAATATATTTTTTGTAATGATGGGACATATTAGGGATGATGATTTGTGACCTCCATGATGTCTAATGTTGGATTGCAGGCATTACATTTGAAATTAACTCAAATGACCCAAAAATAGCCTAAAAAAGATTATCTAAATTCCTTAAAGAAGTGATCTACCTTTAATCCCAAGCTAAAACCTAAATTAATTAAAATACTTATCTTTTCTTTAACATTTTAAATATGTCAAAAACAAATGGGCCATTACATTTGATATACTTTTATTTAACTCTTTTTTCATTATTTATTTTTTAAAATTATGCTATAAATTTATTTTAAGGCATACGTGCTTTTTAAAGTAATTTTTTACCACAAAATTTCTACTTCATATAATTTTTGTACTTTAAAAATACTTTTAAAATCAGTTGAAAAGCTGTCCCAAACGAATTATTAGACTCAATACACAGGCCGAGTGATCACTATTCGCTAAAGAGGAATCAAAAGATGTTAACTATCAGTTAGCAGATGCTTAATAAAAATAAAAAATAATAATAAAACCTCCATTATTTGGAGGAATCAAAGTCTTTTGAGTCTTTTCTCTATCGGTTTTCACGTGCTGAAGAAATAAAGAATTCCATATTTCTCACGTGCAAATTTCTTAGATCTCAACCTGTATGATTAATAACAAAAGATTAGTTAAACGTCAAAAGCTGCACTAATCCCACTCTTCTCATCAAGAGCTTCAAGAAAACGTTAATGGCTTCTTCTAATATGGGTCACAGAGATGCGCTTAATGAGCTTGCAAGGGGCCAGGAAGTCAAGGAGAGGCTTCGTTCTATTCTCCGGCTATCACCGGCGGTAACTGCTGCTCCGGCGAGCTCTGGAGGTGGAGATCAAGGGGAGAGTTCCTCAGATGGAAAAGCTGGTAGTGTTGGGCAAGAGAACAATAGGTGATTGATTAATATTTAGCCATTCTATATATTCATTGATATTTGCTGCTTAGAACTAAGTTTTCCTTTGTTTCTTTGTGTTTTGAGCAGAAAGAAATCACATAGTTGGACAACAAGCTCATGCGCACCTTATGATGATGGATTCCAATGGAGAAAATATGGAGAGAAGAAGATCAGCAAGTCAAAATTTACAAGGTTGTTATTTTCTTCATTAATTTATTTCTTTTCCATAAATATTTTTTAGTAAATTGATAGGTTTAATTTTTTTTTGTTTGATAAAGTGGTATAATGAATAATTAACATAAGTGATGTTGTTAAGGGAGTAATTATATGCTAGAAAAGAGTTTTTAGGGGCATAAGATTTGATGATTTGAAAAAATTGCAATTAAGATGTAATTAATAAATGAATAAAGATGTTAGTATTTTCTAGTCCAATTTTAGTTATCTTGTTCTAGGTTCATTTTTATTCATGTATTAGGTTTTGTTTGGGATCATTTTCTTAATGCTTCTTAAATAAGCTTTTTAGTACAAAAATTAATTTTTTTTTCTTCTAAAAAGTTGTTTTATGAAGCAGTAAGAAAGCCGCACCAAATGAAGCCTTAGTGTTATAAGCAGAAGGGTTAGATCTCTCTCCCCCTCGCCCCCTCCAACGATTCTCTTGGAGTTGCCATCCAAGAAGAGGTTGTAGCTCCTTCAAGAAACTTCATCATCTCTCAAGAAATTCCCAACAATATAGCACTTAAAATGGTTTATAATATGTAGATTTTGTGTAAAAATATTTAGTTGTTAGTCAGCCTCTCTCATATGCTTAAGTTTTTAGTTTGAAAATAAATATGATTAACCAATAGTATATCAATCTCAATTTTGACAAAGATGTAATAATTTTACTCTCTAATTATCATGATGAAAGAGAAAATTTAAATCATAAGTTATGTGTATCACTTCAACTAAGTTGATAGTTACATAAGCTAGTGACCCTACTTGTATTTTCCCCCCTTGCTCGAAGTGCCAAACTCCTCCCTAGTCATTGTGAGGTTTCATTGTTAGTGGCTTTGTCTTGTGTTTGGTGATGATTTCCTAGGTAATTTCACAAATATCCACACCCTTTTTGTCAACTTCCTACTTGTTTTCTGCCATATAAATGGTGGAATACAGTTTTTGGATTCTATCCAGCTTCAAAATAACTCAATCATTCAAATCTCAAAATTCATACTTATGTAGAGGTACCTCCCCTAATTATTGTTGCCTCTTTAGATCCCCAATCTTTGGTTGACCGTACTACTTGTTTGTGATTGAGGTAGTCCTCGATCAATCTTAGCTAGAACATCATCATTTTCTCCATGTTTGGGCAAATCCTCTTCCTCTCAATCCTATGCTACTATAGTAGTAATGGCGTTTCTTCACTATTTGGTAGTAATATCCCCTCTTTAATGCACTTCCAAAACAAAATCCAACCCTACTATTATCTTCTTTTGATAGTAAGCCAACTTTTTGTTAATAAGTTAATAGCTTTGTTTCATATTGCCCTTGTTAGAAATTTGTTTCTGTGAAAGCTCACCTCTACAATCAATCAAAAACAATGTAAATCATCATAAACTCCAAGAAAATATTGTTACAATTTGATATAAGTAAAAGATTATTCCTCCATATTTATGAATAGAATCATGAAGGCTTTTTCACGAGGATTAGAAAAACACCTTAGAATTTTAATATACATAATGAATGTCCAATTACTCTAGTTTGGATCTCATTTCTGCACCAAATAATCCATTTGTTAAACAAATTATTCATTTTCATATCTGATTAAATGCAAGAATTAGATTTCGTTTGAGACAACTTTTTTATTGTTTTGTAAAGCTGCTGTAATGTAAGTGGCCTTTTAAAGTTGTTGTATGAAAGCATTTTTTCAATATAAATTTTTTTTGAAAGCAACGAAAAAGTAATTGTCAAACAGCTATTTTGTTTGAGATCTGAAAAGAAAAATAGTAAAAAAGTTGTCCCAGACAAAACTTTAGTCACATTTGCCATGACGATTAACTTCTGTTGATCATCCAATGTTTCAAACTGGAAATAATTTAAGATTTAATTATGTGAAATCATGGGAAATCACTGCAATTTTTTCAGCAATAATCAATATCTCCTGAAATGTTCTAATGAGAAGTTTACTTTCTTCTCTTCATGTTACATATTATGAACATGAAGGAGCTATTTCAGGTGTTCATACAGAGATGACGAAGGCTGCATGGCAACGAAACAAGTGCAGGAAAAGGAGTCGGAGGATCCTCCAATGTTTCTCGTCAAATATTGCAATGAACACAGTTGCAGCTACAGAAACTCTCTCTTCCTCACAGATGAAAATTAATAAGCATTGTTTAGATTAATTAAGAAGCTCATTTAGTTTATTTTTCTGTAAAAAGCATTAATTTGCTTCATCTTCTACCTCCTCCTCTTCTTCTTCTTCTTATTCTTCTTCTTTGTTTTAGGCACTTTGAATGTGAGGATTCTATTTTTTGAATATAAATTGAATGAAAATAAGATTGTGTTGCTTTGTTTAACAAAATTTGAACTTATTAGAGTTACTACGACCTCAACAAACCTTCTTAAGTTCTTATAGTAATTAATTCTGAATCTAACATACAGAAAGAGAGCTTCATGGTCCAAACAGAGACAATGAAGGAGCTGTTGGTGAGGGAGAAATAAAGCAGGTGCAGTCTAAGGACCTTAAAAGGATGCACACGACAAGCAAAAAAAAAATATAATTAAATATTTATCAATTTAAAAAAAAATTGTGGCAAAGAGCATTATTTATAATCATATTTTTTATCTTATATTTAAGGAAAATGATTATTGATTATGTGACATAAAATTTTGTTATATTTTAAAAAAAATGAGACTAAGGTTTTATTTAGAACAACTTTTTTACTGTTTCTTAAAGCATTTTTTTAGTACAAAAATTTTAATATTAGAAACTATAATTTAAGAAGCAATAAAAAAGCTGTCTCAAACAAAACCTAAATAGCTACATTATTTAATTAGTCACAAATATTCTTATACACCTAATCATTGATCAACATTAGAAGATCAAAATTAGGTCAAATATTTTAACCCAAAAGCTTAAGGCCTCGTTTGGGATGGCTTTCATGTTGCTTTTTAAACCAGCCTTCTAAAACAAAAATTTCTACTTTAAAAAATTTTTATACTAAAAAATTGCTTAGAAAGCAATAAAAAAGCCGTCCCAAACAAAGCATAAGTTCATTGGATAGGGTAAGCATTTGGTATTTCTAAAAAACTTATAGAACTAAATTTTAAAGTAAAATCATAGCATTTTATGTAATAACTTCTCTCTCTTGTGTTAGAGCATTTCTTAGCAATTATTACTCCATTATAAACTATCAACAACATTAAAGTTTCATTTGGGACAGCTTTCTTACTTCTTCTTAAAATAAATTTCTTATAATTTTTGTACAAAAAAGCTGTTTTAAGAAGTAGTAAGAATATTGTCCTAAACAAGAAAAATTATTAGGTGCGGAGTGTGCACCGTTCGCACAAGCACTAGGTACCTAGCGATACCGAGTGCGGGTACCGCTAGGTACCCAATACTTGTGCGGACGGTTCTCCCCGTCCGCACTCCGCACCTAATAATCTCTCCCTAAACAAAGCCTACGTATCATACATACATCAAGAGCCCGATATGACGATATTGAAGATTCAGCTCTAGAGATTTGACAAAAATTAGAATCTATATATCTAAAAAGATCACTTACAAATAGATTATTCTTGAAAAATTAATTAGATACACTTCAAATTAATAGATTTTGAATTTAATTTAATTAAAATATTAATTAATTAATTACATATTAAACACATTAAAAAAAAAAGACCATCTCCACTTCCCAAAATCGCCTGAATCACAGAGCGGCAAGAGGAATCTAAAACAAGCCCACAACTATTATTAAAATTAAACTAAATACTATTTATTATCCTAAATTACAAATTAAATAAAATTATATCCCTTATCTGTACGTTTTCACGTGGTCAAAGCAATATATTAATTAATAATTCTTCCAACACTAATTTCCCTCGTGCTCAATTATTAATTAAATCTCCATATCAATCTACAGATATAAAACTATATAAATAGATGTGCTGTAGTTCTGGCACTATTCATCTTCGCCTGCTGCACTAAAAGCTTGAGTTCAGCACTTTAATGGCTTCTATGGGTTACAGAGATGCCCTTAATGAGCTTGCAAGGAGCCAGCTTGAAATCTCGACTAGGCTCCGTTCTCTGCTCCGGCTTTCGCCAGCCGACGAAGTCGGAGCAGAGGAGGATTTCGCTTTCTATGATGATGAGTCCATGGGGGCGGTTGTCTGTGCCGTCCCCATGGGCTCAAATGGCACGGTCGATGGAGAACATCAGAAGAGGAGGTAATTGCAGAAGTCTTAAATTTTTTTTTTTAACTCCATGAGATTTGATTGAATTGAATGAAATGGGACATTTCAAAATTGTTTCTTTTGCAGAAAGAAATCACATAGATGGACAACAAGCTCATGCGCACCTTATGATGATGGATTCCAATGGAGAAAATATGGAGAGAAGAAAATCAGCAAGTCCAAATTTACAAGGTTATTATATATAATCTTGTTTTTATGTTAGCATTCAATAGTTTGTTTTTTTTTTTTTCCCTTCAAATTATAAGAAAAATTCGTTTGATTTGTTTGGCTGATACTTTCTTTTCATTTTCATATTATTTTTTAAAATTTTTTGTGATGGAAAGTTACTTTTTATAACTAGTGAAATCATAGAGAAGAGTAATTAACCTAATTAAATGATGTTTAAACTCAAATTAACTAAATGAAGAGTAATTATCCAACATATTTCATTCATTTTCCGGCTGAAATAGCCGTCGGAAAATATCATTTTTCCTGTAGTGATAGTTTGGTAAGCATAACAAAGAATAGAAGATGCACCAATATAAAGATAATGTAATGCTAAGAAATATGATGAGCCAAATGATAAAAGCTTATAGAAGGATTGAACAAAATCAAACTTTAATTTATCATTGATAAAAACTAAGCATTCGTTTGGGACAGTTTAGACTATCGTTTTTTTCCTGGTATGAATAAATTTTTACATTAAAAAATAGCTTTATAAAGCTGTAAGGAAGCTATCTCAAACGAGGTCTAAATCAGATGATTTTGCTGCACAAGCATAATTAATAAAGGTAATTAAAGTTAGTAATCACTAACTTATAATCATATATTATATTTAAGATACACAAATATACAAAGAAAGCTAAAGCTAACCATGATCATTAATCAATGTATTCAGTAACTAATGATCTCATGTGCTTATTTCTTCTTCTTGTTATGAATATAAAAATGCAGAAGCTACTACAGATGTGCATATAGAGATGAACAAGGCTGCCTCGCAACAAAGCAAGTTCAACAGAAGGAAATGGAAGATCCTCCCATGTTTCTGGTCACCTGCTCCAATGAACACACTTGCAATTGTTTAAGCTCTCTCTTCTTGACTGAGCAAAGTCCAGTTGCTTGCTCCATGAATTTACACTTCTGAAAAGCCAAAAGAAATGAGCTCTGAGCCTCTGATATAGTGTTGGACGATCAGTTTGTAGTATGCTGAATGCTGAACTTAGAATCCAATAAAATACGGCTTCGTTTGGGATGGCTTTCTTACTACTGCTTAAAACAATTTTTAGTAAAAAAATTTAATTTTTATATTATAAAGTTATTTTATAAAGCAGTAAGAAAGCTGTCCCAAACGAAGCCGAAGTCTTATATAGGAAAGTTTTGGCTTAATTAAAGAGCTTCAGTGAAAATATATTGAAGCTTAAGAACGGAAGATATCCTTTGGTATCTGCCTCTTTATCATTTTTTTTACTCAATTATTGTTTGAATCTTTTTGAAGTTTTTAAGAATTTCATGTTAGATCTTTGAGAAATTCAAAAGAAAGAGAAAGAAATTTGCTCTAATCCATAGGACAGTTTTTTACATGAGAAATTCGAAGAAAAAATCAGGGCTTGATCAATTAAAATACCTTCTTTGGACTTTCTTTTTATTGCTATTTTGTTTGTAATTATATATGGAACTTTGACTCTTAGGTTTTTTTAATTTTTTTATTGTAGATTTTTGAGCAATGGTGAATTATCGATCTCTTTAAGGTCTTGTAACTGGATTTTGATTATTAACACATAAGTCCTATGAAACTGTGGACCTCCGAAAGTATATGCCTTCGGGTAGCAGGAGATTTCGTCGCCAACAGCTTGGGATCGTCGGGATTCTCTTGGGGAAGGAAGGAGGAAGTCTCTAGAGCTCTCCCACGAAAATCTCGGGCTAAGAGGCACTAGGGAGAAAGTAATTGTAAAAAGTCAACCCCCAACCCTAAATTTCTTCTATTTAAAGCTCTAGCCTATGGGTGGACGGCTAGGATGAAATCCTCCGTGAATTATGAGGGAAAACCAAGCCTTGGGGCCATGTATTTGAATTCAAGAGAAAAAGGAATCAATTTAATGCATTAAATGAGCTCTTAATGGGTTTAAATAGGTTAATTTGACCTATTAAGGGCTTGTTTTGACCAAGTCAGAGTTTGACATGGTCAAACAAGTCAATTAGGTCAAAGGAGTGAGGATTTTGAGCCAAGTAGAGTTTAAAATTGGTTTGAATTTGATTTAAATTTAAATAGACCCATTAGAGCCAAATGGGTCAACCCAGGGCATGGATTTGAGCTCAAGATACTTGGTCTGATCCATGGGACTCAAGGGAGGTGGGATATTGAGCCAAGAAGCTTTGCTTTGGATTTGAAATCGATTAAAATGAGTCGTGGTCAATTTAGGTCAACCCTGGTTGACCTGGTCTATTAGGTTGACTCAGGACCTGGGTCTAGGCTCAACAGACTTGGCTTGACTCCGTGAACCCATTAGGAAGGGTCTTGGGGTCTAGCCTGGTGAAATTTGACCAGATCAACTCTTTGACCTCCATCTGGGGAAAAATAATCTCAATAGAAACAAAAAGATACAATACGTCATCTTAATTAGGCTTCCTTCGGGAAAAGCTTTAGCTACTGATTTGTTGCTACTTTCAACAAATTTTTATAGTAAAAATTTGTTGTAGAATACAGTAAGAAAGTTATTTCAAACGAAACATTAATTTGAGCTTGTAAAGCTCATTCTTGCAACTAGTAAAAGCAAGAATATGATGCAAAAACTCAACTGAAGACCATCTCTTATGATAGCACTAAGAGACGGCCACTTTGATGAGAATATACGATCAAACTTAATGCATGATATTGAAGAAGGGCGGCAATTAAGCTTCGTTTGGGACGGTTTTATTACTGCTTCTTAAAGTAGTTTTTAAGTGCAAAAATAAAAATTTAATTGCTTTAAAAAGCAGTAAAAATATGTCCCAAACGAAGCTAATCCAAAAGTATAATTAAAAATATATTGTAGCTTGATTTTTCATTTTGTTGTCACACTTACAATGAGTAATTTAATCAATTTAAAATATTTAAAACCATTAAATTTTAATAATTATTAAAAAGTTCAAAGGCTTGCTATTGTTTGACTAATGGTCGGCAAGTGTTACATATTTAAAGCCTTATATATAGTTTCTATTATAATATTAAAGCATGAAAAGTACATCCAATTAAAAAATAGAACAATGGTTTTTAGAATGCAAATGTCAAAGGTTGGGCGTAAACGAGTGAGTCAAGTCGTGTTCTCGAGTCATCTTTAGGTTGATTAATTAAATAGGTTCGAATTTAATTCTACGAGTTCAAGTCGGTTTTTTTTAGAATGAAAGAGAGAAAATGATTATGATTCCATAAATTATTATGATAATTTTATAAAAAGAATGAAAAATTGGAAGATACGTAGTGAAGAATTATTTGATATAAGAAAAATATATTTTTTTTAATAACTTTATACTTAAACTCATGAATTCTAATATATTTTAAATATATTTTATATTAATATTGTTTAAGTAAATTTGCTCACAATAACCTAACGAGTCGAGTCAATTAGGCTAGGTCAAGCTTAACTCATTGAGCTCAGCTCATGAGTCATTTATTAATTCGAGTTGGAGCCACTCACCAATAAGATTGACTAACCTTAATTTGAATTAATACTATATAAATAATTATGTGTGGGGCCTAAATTTTTATACTTGCAGACTTGAGCAAAATAATTATGGTATATTATAAAAAAAAAATCTAAATCCCAGCCGAACCTTTGCGGGCACCCCGACAGTTCAAAAATATTATTATGTGTCTTTTTTCATAATAAACTCTATTTTCATAGCATATTACTCTTTTTTATAACTATTAATGTGTCACTTTGTTTTATTAAATTTAAGATATAACACTTTTGATATGTAATAAGAATTATCAAAATAAAAATATATAAGTAAAAATTATCTCAGTTATAACATGTTCTGGGCCATCCCGGCCCATTTGAAACTAATTTTTCTTCTATGCCAATACAAGTGTTAGGCCTACCAAGAATGCCCATTAGTTATGTGAATTTGTTGCTAAAATCCAGCCCAACTAGCAACTGGCCCTTCATTTTCTTAACTCTAAAATTGAATTTGTCTAAGTTGTTGTTTGTCATATTTCTATTTTTTTAATAAATATTTATGTTCTAAAGTCATAAATTCACATAACTAATAAAAATTTATAGTATATTCATCTCAAAAAATATTTAATGAATATAAAATTTATTTTGATTCAATTGTTTCTTTCTTTCTTTTTCTTATGCACAAGAACAATATTATATAACTTTAAAATATATATAGTTATACATGAAATAAGACAAATATTAAGAATGAAAAAAATAGATTTTCATTTTATTCTTTAAAATTTAGTTAAAATAATTTTAAAGCCATTAAGTTTACTTTTAGATGAATATAATTTGTATTTCAATTAACTATTCATGTTTTAATGTATAATACTCATTTAAAAATAAATTTAATAAATTTGATGCATTTTATTTCCTTAGTTGGAAACGCACCCACAACCGTAGTATAAAATAGCTAAGTTAGACTAAGGGCTTGTTTGGGATAGCTGTAGCGTTTTATAAAGTTGGTTATGAAGCTGTTATTTTGGTTTGAAAAAAATAAATTTTATTTTAAAAATTTCTAAAAAATAGTGAGAAATCAATAAAAAATAGACAAAAAAAATATTATTGTTGTATAAAAAACAAAGAAATAAGAAAGTTATTCTAAACAAGCCCTTAGTCTAATTCACCAATAGCCAAATTTATTTTCAATCTAAAAATTTTAGATACTTAAATATATTTTCTTTTTTTTTAACTGCTTATCGTATCATAATAAAAATTACTGTAAACGAGGCGTCGCTTCAAAGGCCCGCTTAAGTTTTTACTATTGTGGGCTAAGCCTTAGGCCGACTTACAGTGCAGCAGATATTGGGCCGTTTAAAAATTTCAAAACCTTCATACGCGTGGATAGAGAGAAGCCATATTTTTTCAAGTATTTACACATCTAACATAACATCTAAAAGTACTTTACTTATAAATTTAATATCCAAACTTTATTAGTTATTCAGATAACACTTAGAACTTTAAACAACATAACAAAATAGTATGTTACTCTCCCTCATCATTACCTGCAATCGAAGGGATTCTTCTCGTACGGTGTCAGTCCAATCGCTGTGAGATTATATTGTAACTTCTGTAGATTTTCTTAGTTCGTCACCTGCCTTCACATTGTCGTCACTCATGCTGCTGACAAGATAGCGCCCTTCCTTACACACCTCTTATTCATTATCCATAATCAACATTCACACGCCACAGTTCATTGTTGGAGAAATTATTCTGTGCGGACGCCGAATGCCGTCTAGAGACCAACCACAATGAGCCACATCACCCCCTGCTTGGTACCCTGGCTCAGTACTGCTCGGTACCCGGATCGGTACCGCTGACGTGACGCATTCCATTTGATCTTCGAACGTTAAACTACGTTCGGCATCCGCACTGAATAATTCCTCTCATTGTTGAGGATCAACATTTACTAGTTATAAGTCCCTTTGCTGGTGAGATGCCATCATGTTGTCCACATACCTTCTTTAACATGTATTCTTCAAGGCTAGGGTTTCAAAATTTTGAATTGGAGCAATGTCAATCAATAAATAGCAATATTCGGGTGTTAAATAAAATATTTATAGTTATTATATGTATGTTTGTTTAGAAATATAGAAGTAGACCTAAAAGTCTTGTTTAAACATATCAAAAATGATTTTTTTTTTATTAGATATAATGAGAATCTAACCCTTAATAGGGCACGATGGAGAAAAATTATTCATGTGGCCCACCTCACGTAATGGGATAAAGACTTTATACCGTCAAACTCAAGACTTTATTGAACTTGTGCTGACATTCAATGACTTGTTAAACTTAATTTAGATTCTCAAATGATATAATTAATTTAATTCGAATGAATATATTGCTATAAAATTTAAGCAACATATAATTTAAATATAAAAATTACTGATAGTTCATGTATAATAAAGCTTTATACATGAGAAGATAATGGCTAACATCATGTCTTTATTTTTTTCTTACAATTTTAAAAATAATACTAAAAATGTTGCGGGCTAAAATATACGTGGTCTAAAATATATGTGGTGGTAGAGTTAAATTTTCTTGTCTTAGCATTGTACTGACGTCCAGCACACAAACAGAAGAAATGCAGCACCAAAATTTTATGTGGAAACTCATGAAAAGGGAAAAACCACAGGGTCATGCCCAATTGAAATGATTCCACTAGTGTTTGAGTAAATTACAATTGTATGATTCATCCTTGAAATTAATGACGATTAGATTACAATAGTAACCAGTTGGACTGAAATCTGAAGGTCGAACGGAATTCTAGAGTCAGTTCGTGATCGAGCAGAAATCGGACGTCATTTGGTGTTCGGACGGAAGTCCGGCGACCGAGCGGAAGTTCGATGATAGTCGGTGGCCTGGTGAAAGTTCGACAACACTCGATGGCCGAGCTGAAGTCCAGCGGTGGTCGAGAAGTCTGGTGGCAAGAGAACTCTCTTCCTTCTCTTCTTGCTGAGACATGAGGGGTTTATTTATAGTTTTCTAAGAGTTGCATGACCAGTAAATAGGAGGAGATTAAGGGTAAATTTGGAGCGTTTTGAATGGACGGCCGATGTTGAATCCCTTGATATGGACCGTCTACTAGGCATTTGAATGTCTTAACGATATCAGAATTCCTCCATCTTGGGCTCGTTGTATTTGACTCATTGAGCTGCTTGATTTGACTATAAGCATGTCACGTTTGGAAACCATATGGTAATCCAAATTATTGTTTGAGCCTTCTAAATGTACTTTGAGTATTTGATTTGGACCTATTTGAGCTCGGATTTGGTCGAATTTGACGTCATTGGATTTGTATTTTTGAGACGTTCAGTTCGATTGTAAGTTTGCTGAAATCGAAGTTCATATAATCTACGATTTAATTTTTGAAATTTTCAACTTGATTTTACCTCGAGATTCCAGCTCGATCAAGATTATTCTTTGATGATATATCAAAAAAACATGTTTGATTCAAGTGATAAAAAAATATTATCATATTATCTAAAAAAGATGATTTATTAACAAAAAAATGAAGATTTATATGCATATCATAAAATTTTTATGTATTTATATATTTAATAACAAAATATTTATATTCATTTATATATCATTGTAATATTTAAATCATGTACATTTTACTTTTATGATGTGACACCAAAAAAAGAAATATTGTTCAAACCATTCTAACCCCATTAGAAGTCAGATATCTGCTTTAATTTTTGCATTTGAACTCTCTTGTATGTGTTTGAGAATGATCTATGAGAGAGAGAATGTTTGTTTTGAATAGCTTCAGGTTGTTTTTAGCTGTCGGCTCAGATCAAGAAGTTATATTTTAAAATAGATCAATTTGATCGATTTTTAATTACAATATAAAATCTCAATCACTACATGCCGCAACCATTCATCGCCGCCCATCATCGTCCCCAACCTTCTTTAATTACTAACTATTCACTATCAATCATCACTCAACATCATATCATCATCATCATCGACTATCATTATCATAGATTGTTAGGGCCTATGAGAGCCGCAATAAGCCATTATTATAGGACTTTCTATTAAATTCATTTTACTTTAAATACAACATAAGAACTTAACTTTTTTTATTTATTTTATACTGAATACAAAAATTCTTAAAAATAATGTCAAATATGTGAATTTTTTGTGATCTATGACGTGCCTATAAAGGAACTTTTATTACGTCCGGTGAACGTACGTAGAGCTACGCTCGGCCGGCACTAAGATCGCAGGCACAAAACGAGAAATACCGAGCAAATACCGAGCAATACCGACAATAACGAGAAATACCATTATGTGAAGAAAAAATACGGAGTAATACCGAGTAATCCCAAAAAATACCGAGTTTTTTCTAAAAAACTAAATATTTTTTTGAATTGCTCGATATTATTCGATGTTGATCTTCACATAACACTATTCCTTATTATTATCAAATAATACCTAACAATAACGATCAAAGCAAAAATTGAGTAACAATCCTCAGTACGTAATAAAAGTTCCCTGTAAAGACCGAAGTTTTGCTCTCGATCCGTTCATCTTCGTTATGCCTCAAGCTTACTTAACCTTATCCTTCGCCAACCCTCCCTTCTTCGTCCTGCACCACAGGTCTCATCGTCATTCCCCCTTCTTCACCCTCTCTTCAAAACAGAGGAGCTCGCTTTTCTCCGAACACCACAAAGGTAACATTTTTCTTCTTCAAGTCTTTTCTTTCTTCCATGGAGAACCTCGAGCAAACTCGCGCAAAGTTATAGCCTTTAACAGGGACAGCGAACTACCCGCGAAGCAAGAAGTCGAATTGGTTGATGGGGTTGACAAAAATGCTCGCTTTTCTCAATTCGAAGAGTCCCGTAATTCTAGGGTTTTCGAGGAAGCGGATGAAAACGATGAATTTTCCGCGAAAACCCGAGAATTTGAAATCAAAGAAAATGTCGCTTTATTGGATTTTGAAGAACTCGGAGTTGCTTATAAAGAAGATACCTGCTCACTGGACGAGAATAAAAATTTTGAATTAGACGTTTCCAATGCCGTTGAGAAATTTGAGGGAATTCAACAAAACGAGAAAGATTTGGGGAATTTATATGCAAAAGATGGGTTTTTTATGGGTTTGGGAAGGAAAGGAAATAGATTTAATGTAGTTGATCTTGTCAAGAAGATCATAAGTTTGCCAGATGAGGAAAGCGCCAAAGTTCTTGATCTTTTTGACTTTGATGATAAACAATTCTCTGTTTCTGACTACAATGACATTCTCATGGCTTTAGTAAAAGCCGGTGAATACGAATCCGCTGAAGCTTTGTTCTCCGAATTTTCATCTCAGGGATTGTCTCCAGATTCTCGGTCACTATCAACAATGATACAGTGTTTTCTTAAGAAGAACAATCCGGAAAAAGCAATGGAGGTTTTGGATGTAATGTTGCAGAAGGGAATGCACCCAAATAGTTACACATTCACTGGTTTAATTAGCTGTCTTTGCAAGAAAGGAAGATTGAAGAAGGCTTATGAGGTTTTTGACATCATGGGTAGGGTTGGATGTGAACCCACACTCAGGAACTACAACTCTTTGATCTATGGACTATGCTATGTAGGTAAGGTTGAGGAAGCTTTGCAGTTACTGAACAAGTTGAAGAAGTTTAAAGAAGGTCCTGATATCTATTCTTTCACCTTTGTCATGGATGGGTTCTGTAAGGTTTGGAGAACTGATGATGCCAAGGAACTACTTGAGGAAGCTCTGAAATTGGGTCTAACTTCAACTAATGCCACTCACAATTGCCTTATCAATGGATATTGTAAAGAGGGCAGGCCTTTGAAATCCTTTCATCTTTTGAAAGAAATGGAAGGGTATAATTTCATGCTGGATATTACTAGTTATAATTCATTGTTCTTGGGGCTTTTAAAATGCGGCGAGATTCATGCAGCTTTATGGACTTTTAGGAAAATGAGGGAGGCTGGTTTTCAGCCAGATGATCATGCCATGAACAGGCTTATAAGAGATCTTTGTAATGGTGAAGAATTGAAAGAAGCTAAAGAACTTTTTGAAGAGATTAAAGATAAGGATTTTGGGCTATCAACTTATACTTATTGCTTGCTGGTTCAGGCGCTTGCTGAAGGGGGAGAGATTGATACAGCAATAAGTTATTTGAAGAAAATGATTGAAGATGGGCATTCTCCAAGGGTAATGACTTACAATGTAGTCCTTTGTATTTTATGTGGTGATGGTAGGGTAGATGATGCATTAGGTGTTCTAAGCCTTATGATTAATAGAGAAACCATGCCTAGTAAGTTTTCACTTAGCATCTTGATTGATGAGTTTAACAGACAAGGGAGATTGTTAGAGGCTGCTGGAGTATATTCTGTGGCTATTAAACAAGGACTTGCCTCCAATCATAAGCCTAGAAGAGACTGGATATATAAGAAAATAGTTTCTTATTCCTTACAATTAGGGACAGTAGAATAGATTGATAAGTGAAGAGCATCCTTGATTTTTTTCTTATTATTATTCTTTTATGTAAATAAGTTCTGTTTGATGTGAAAGTAAAGTTGAATCAGCTGCTAGTTTTGGTGATATAGTAATATGGTTCTGCCTGAACCGCCCAAACCGGCCCTTGTTGGGCCAGTTCGCATATACAGGAGGCGGAATAAGACTGTCTCCTTCAATTCAAGGACTGCATAATAGAACTTTTCCAAACCAACATGGGAGGAGACTTCTATGAGCAGTTCTTTGCTCTGAACGATCCTTCTCTAGAATATAGGATCAGTTGTATGTTTGTTTTGTTCTGGCTTCACTTTGATTCCTATAAGATTATCTACTGTATTTTTTTATTGTTTCCACCAAAGTTCTTTTATTTTTCTGGCATTTTTACCGATTATTATTTGGTTTGCTTGCAAACTCAAGTATTTCCTGTAAGGTTTACTTGCGAACTCAAGTATTTCCTATCACGTAGCTATTAATCTGATACACTGTTATGATATGTGACTGATAAGAGATATCTACCGAATGCTGGATTTAATCATCATAAGATTGATTTAGTAGTTGGACGTCAAGATGCCTGTCTTCTCTTTCTGAATATGGAGACTTCATGATCTTATTCATTAGAAGGCTGGATGATTAGAAGATTGCTCAGGGTACATAACAACAAAAACAACAATATCAGGGTACATACTTGTTCAAATTTGATCAAAAATCCACTCATTATGTATTTGTTGGCTACATGCCTGTTCAAAAAATCTCTTACCACTCGTCATTCTCATCAAATAAATCAACTAAGAATTCGTTTGGGATGCTTTCTTATTGCTTTTTGAATCAATTTTTCGGTACAAAAAAATTAATTTTTATACTGAAAAGTTGTTTTAAGAAGCAGTAAGAAAGCAGTCCAAACGAAGCCTAAGTGTCAAGCTCCAAGATTATCATCTTACAATACTGCCATGATTGCTCTTATCCAGGCACGCTTCATTTTCTAATACGTTGCACCATTTATGCAGAACTCTGACCAATATATTAGAATTTTGTTTGTGTTATTGCTATACTTGTGGAACCTTCGAGTTAGGAATAGGCAGTGTTGATTCAAAGCAGTAGGGAGCTATGCTACAGGATTGAAGGCTCTTGAATAAAACTAGATTTGGACGCCATACCACTTCCTTCCCATCATAATCCCACTATTTGCAAATTAGTGTATAAACTTAATTCTGTTGGGAAAATTGAATGGTACTGGTAGCGAAATGGATTGATCGCAAGGAAACTTATACTTTTCTGGTCAGGTTAACTACAGTTCATTGTTTGCTTGTTGTAGCCATGCCCAAAATTAGCCATTACATCAAAGGATGTCCAAAATGCTTTCCTTTATTGAGATTTACTTGAGAAATTCTTAGAACTGGTTTCATAAATTTTCTGAAAACATTCAGCAAAATGACTTTTTTCAATCTAAGGCTGAATTTTTGGTGATTCTTTTAGATCCAGGCTCATCTATGTAGATTACATGATCATAGCAGGCAATGATGATAATGCAAATGTTGCTCTTGAATAGTTCTTCCACATAAATTTCATATGAAGGACCTCAGTTCGATACAACACTTTCTTGGTACTGAAGTTGTCCATTTTCTGATGGTATTTCAATATCCTAATGAATGTACACCTCGATATCTTAGATGAAGCATGTTGTCTTGGGGACAAACCATTGTCAACACCCAAGGAAGAACATTTTAAGCTCTAAGATGGTAGTGAGCCATGCAATGCTTTATGGTGTAGAATGTTGGCCATTAAAAGAGAAGCATAATATCAAGTTAAGTATTGCAGAGAGCCAGAGATGAGGATGCTCAGGTGGATGAGTGGCTTTACTCTTAGAGGCAAGATACAAAATGAGCATATACATGAAAAGGTTGGAGTAGCTCCAGTGGAAGATAACATTAGAGAGAGTCGACTTAGATGCTTTGGTCACATAAAACAACAGTCTTCTGATGACCCGGTTAGGAAAGTAAATGTATTATATTTGACTTATGTTAAGAAAGGTAGAGGTAGACCTAAAAAGACTTAGTTAAAAAATATTAAAAATGACCTTTCTTTATTATATTTAGATGGGAATTTGACTTTTAACAGGACATAATCGATAAAAGGGACTCATGTAGCCGACCCAACATAGTGGGATAAAGGCTTGTTGTTGTTGTTGTAAAGAAATTTTAATATTAAACGGATTTTGTAATGCAGGTTTGGGTAGATGTTTGATCACAAGACGATCCGTTTACCATGAATGTATCAAACAAATCGAGATTGATTGGGGGGGAGCTAAAGTCCGCATCGGGCGCTTCCCATGAGCGGTTTAAAAAAAAAACTCGAATGAAATTTGCAAGCATATATTTGTGAAGTATATTGATTTTCCATAACATGTAAACAGTAAAGTGATTAATATTGCCAGGTTGTTCCTGAATGAATTCAGATAGGTGCTAATGGGCCTGCCAATTTTCCATCCACATGTTAGCTTGCTGATCTATTCATTAAACCACTTAATTCTTTCACTTTTCAATCCCATTTTAGCAACTTGATTTCCTTGATGACCTGCAAACTCTCAACTTAGGCTTTGTTTGGGACGACTTTTTTACTAAAAGCTGCTTTAAAAGACAGTAACAAAGTCGTCTCCAACGAAGCCTTAATGTACTTAATTTATTTCCTAGAGCAGGCTCTCTGATCTTCTATATGTACATGCTTTCTCTTATCTTTGTATTCAATAATTTAAGGAAATTCTTCAGCTTTTATCCTTTCATGGCCTTTTAAGCTTCTGCTACTGTTGTATAAGCCTTTTGTTCGAATATCATAAAATCAGAACAATCAACTTATTTCAGCTTTACTTATCGATAGCTCGACCTCTGTTCTTTCTCTTTGTGGTAATGAGTTGACAAAGGATCAGGCTTTTTTTCTTTGTCGGAGCTTAGTAAAAAATTATTTCTTCTAGTGTTCAAATTCCATTTTCTTATTTCTCCCAAAACTCTATAACATTAAAGCTAATTTGTTATCAATGACTAAACTCAAACCCTCACTTGCTTTAATATAATTTGTTTGTTTCCAACTGTAGAAAACTTATCCTGTTAATATATGTGTTGCCTAAGCAATATTTATGATCCTTTTGGATTCATTACTAAAATATCGAAGTTATGTTAGCTGTTTTGAAACCTCTAAACCTCTTAAGAAGTGAAGTTAAAATCTTGAACTTCAAGGATGTTTTTGGTTAAACGTTTTGGAATTTTATAAGAAGCCGCAAAATTAAACGTATTTATCTTTCTTTATTCATTTATACAATGATTTTTAGGCAATTGCCCCCTTTAAAATTTTAAAATACTATGATCTTTTAGGTAATTGCCTCTAACAAATAGTAAAGAGAATTCATCATTGAATTCCAAAAGTATCCTACAAATCAAAATTTGTTCCGGCAAGTCGAACCCCGCCCTCTGGACCCCCAAAATATACATCTTATAAGTTTATCCCCTAAAAATTAGGGTTGGTTGGTTCCGCCCTGCTCATATAGGAGCACACCTAGGATTAGGAGTGTTAATATTTGACACAGCTCCAAAACTTGACCCGAAAATTTTGGATTTGGGTCAACCCGTAGAGAAATAGGTTGAGTTCGGGTTCAACAAACCAATCTGCTTGAAAAATTAGGTCGGGTTCGGGTTGACCCGAAAACTCGGGAATGACCCGGATTGAACCGTCTGCCCGACCGCGTCGCGTCTGCCTGCGCGCGCATCCCCTGCCTGCCCGCCTGTCCATCACGTTTGCCCAGTGCCCATTAACGAGTAACGATGCTACCGTGATTTCCTTGTCCGAGGTCGCAGACTTGCCGTCGTCGGTGCTGCCTCGCCTCGCCATCCCGCGTCCAACACCTTCTTTGACGATGTTCCAACCGTGTCACTGCCAGCGTAGAGTGCACCATCGCCTGCAATGCCTTGCCTCAAATCCCAGGTTTACAAAAACTATGTCGGGTCGGGTCAACTTGATAACCCGATGGGTCTGGTCCGGGTTCATATTTTCGACCCCGTTTGCAAAACTGAATCGAACATGTTTGAACCCAGATTAGTTTCAGGTTCGACCCGTACCCGAACCAAAATCTGAAATTGACACCCCTACCTAGGATGAGTGAACTCTTGAGAAATTACATAAATGAGACAAAACTGTGAAATCGTTGGGCCAAAGCGAACAATATCTCGATAATTGAGAGCTTATGATGTTATAATTATTGCTCTTATTATCTCACCCTCATCGAGATCCTTATTTTCTCTACTCTTTCTTCTGATTTTGATCCCTCCAACTGTAGCTCCGGATTTTATCGCCTGGCCTAGCCTCTCTAACTTGTTGCTTGCAGATTCCGACAAAATTTGATCATCTTGGTAGAGTTGTTTCTAGTTGTTGATTGCCGAGTTGTAACCTTAAGCTTTTGGAAGTTTGGCTTTTTTAGGTAGAATTTCTGCTGGTTTAAATGTTCATATAACAGTTTCCATAAGTCTCCCCTAAATCTCAAAAACCTAGCTTTTCACAACTTCTCCTAACGCGACTTCTCCTTTTGCCCCAGCTGTTGTCCAATCAATCAAGTTACCATTCTCCCTAAAAAATATGAGCTTTGAAGTAGAAATCATGGCTTGCTATCACCCGCATAAATTCTTTGCAGTATCAATACTCCATTCTTCAGGATTGCAGCAATTTATACCATTGCAAGTTTACATAATTTCTGCACTTTCAATCGTAGCTAAACATTTGGTACAAGAAATCATTCCATGGCGTTTGCAGAATCGCTAAGAAATGCTCTGCAGCGAGAAGTCAAGAGAGTGGTCTTGCAGCATTCCATATATCGCTGCAAGTTTTTTCATTTATATTTGCTGTTTTGGTCCCTCAAATCTTTAAAAATGAATCAGAATAAACTCATGATAGAATTATTGTGATTCCTCTTCAAAGAGTTGGCGGATCAAAATGAACTTTTAATATAGTTTGAGATTATGTTGATCTTTTATAAAGCATTGAGGGATGAGATATTTTGCTAAGCTTTTCAATTAGATTGTGAAAATACGTGATATAAAGCTGTTGTGAAGAAAGTAAATTTTTTAAAAATTGTTATGGAAATTAGCTTCCTAGTACCATTTTTTTTTAAGCAACGAAAATATAATAATCAAATAAAAATTATGATTGCAATAAGTTGTCCTAGATTCTAGAAGCCTTGGTGTTCTTCAGGGTAATGAATCTTCAGATTTCTATCGCCATATATCGGAATTTATTGATACAATTTTGAACTGTAATCTCGTTAGCTTTCTTAGGCTTCATTTGAGACAGCTTTTTGCCGTTTTTTAAAGCAATTTTTAGTACAATTTTTGTACTAGAAAATTGCTTGAAAAACATAGTAAAAAAACCGTCTCAAATGAAGTCTTAATTAGATTAGTTTAGAAAGATTGAGGCCTTTGAATTTGGATGCCATAAGGAATATTTGTAATAATGTATCGCTATCTCTGTCAGGTTGTTCTTATGCAGCAACCTGTGCCTCTTGTGGCTTAAAGTCTAATCAAATTTCATTATGTTTGCTCTACGTAAACATTTAAGATTTGCTATTTACCATGTAGCAGCCAAGAATATGTTCTAGTATTTTTCTAAACTACGCTAACCAATTCAGATTTCTGACATAATAATTGTTTGGACTTTGGATTATTGAGATTTGATTTTTAGTGACATTTGGTAATGTCCATTCATGGTGTATAACAACCAACTAAGACCCTTGCGCGCGTTAACTTGAAACTAGTAGTTGATTCATTGATAAAATATCGAAGTTATGTTAGCTGTTTTGAAACCTCTTAAGAAAGTGAAGTTAAAATCTTGAACATCAAGGAGGTTTTTGGTTAAACGTTTGAAATTTTATTAGAAGCTTCCAAATTAAACGTGTCGTATAGGAGGTGTAGGAGCACATCTAGGATTAAGGGTGTCAATATTTGATACCGTCTGAAAACTCGACTCGAATCCGACTCGAAAAATTTGGGTTACGGTCAACCCATTTGAAAAAACAGGTTGGGTTCAAGTTCAACAAACCAACCTATTTCAAAAATCGGGTCGGGTTCGAGTTGATTCGGAAACCCGGGAATGAATGGGATTGACCCGTCTGCCCGCCCGCATCGCAACTGCCTACGCGTCGCGCCTGCCTGCCCGCCCAGTGCTCGTTGACGAGTGACGAGAATACAGCAGTTTCGGTGTCCGCGGTCGCAGACTTGCTATCACCAGCGTTGCCTCGCCTCACCGTCCCGCATCCAACGCCTCCTTTAATGACATTCCAACCTTGTCACTGCCAACGCTGAGTGCGTCGTTGCTGCAATGCCTCGCCCGTGTCCCAGGTTTACAAAAACAGTGTCGGGTCGGGTCAACTTGTTAACTTGACGGGTCGATCTGGGTTCGTATTTTCGACCCGTTTGCAAAACCGGATTGGGTTCGGGTGAACATGTTTGAACACGGGTCAATTTCGGATTCGAACCGAACCCAACCCAAAACTTGAAATTGACACCCCTAACTAGGATGAGTGAAGTCTTGAGAAATTACATAAATGAGACAAAATCGTGAAATCGTTAGGCCAAAGGGAACAATATCTCGATAATTGAGAGTTTAAGATATTATAATTATTACTCTTATTATCTCAATCTCACCTAGGTCCTCTTTTTTTTCTCTCCTCTTCTCTTTCTTCTGGATTTGATCCCTCCAATTGTAGCACTCGGATTTTATCACCTGGCCTAGCCTCTCTAACTTGTTGCTTGCAGATTCCGACAAAATTTGATGATCTTGGTAGAGTTGTTTCTAGATTGCCGAGTTGTAACCTTAAGCTTTTGGAAGTTTGGCTTTTTTAGGTAGAATTTCTGCTGGTTTAAATGTTCATATAACAGTCGTATCAACTGCGGCCATAAGTCTCCCCTAAATCTCAAAAACCTAGCTTTTCACAACTTCTCCTAACGCGACTTCTCCTTTTGCCCCTGCTGTTGTCCAATCAATCAAGTTACCATTCTCCCTAAAAAATATAAGCTTTGAAGTAGAAATCATGGCTTGCTATCACGCGCATAAATTTTTTGCAGTATGCAATACTCCATTCTTCAGGATTGCAGCAATTTCTACCATTGCAAGTTTACATAATTTCTGCACTTTCAATCGTAGCTAAACATTTGGTACAAGAAATCATTCCATGGCGTTTGCAGAATCGCTAAGAAATGCTCTGCAGCGAGAAGTCAAGAGAGTGGTCTTGCAGCATTCCATATATCGCTGCAAGTTTTTTCATTTATATTTGCTGTTTTGGTCCCTCAAATCTTTAAAAATGAATCAGAATAAACTCATGATAGAATTATTGTGATTCCTCTTCAAAGAGTTGGCGGATCAAAATGAACTTTTAATATAGTTTGAGATTATGTTGATCTTTTATAAAGCATTGAGGGATGAGATATTTTGCTAAGCTTTTCAATTAGATTGTGAAAATACGATTAACTTTAATGACTTCAACACTCTAAATGAAAATAGAGATTTTGTATTTATCAGCATTTTACTAAAACAGAGTGGCTTTACTCTTAGAGACATGATACGAAATGAGTATATACGTGAAAAAGGTTGGAGTAGCTCCAACGGTAGATAAGATTAGAGAGAGCCGTCTTAGATGGTTTGGTCACAAAAACGACAGCCTTCTGATGACTTCGCAATTAAGATAATAAATGTATTAGATTTAACCTATGTTACGAAAGGTAGAGGTAGACTTAAAAAGACTTGGTTAGAAAATATTAGAAATGACATTTCTTTATTAGATCTAAAAGAGAATTTGACTCTTAATCAGACACGATGGAGAAAAAAGGTTTCATGTAACCGACTCCACGTGTTGTTCCATAAAAATTTGAGAGATCATTTTGATTCTTTTTTCTTTCTTTATCTAGAGAGAGAGATAATACTGAGATGTCAATTTATCAAAAATTTAATGAACTGTAGATTAGGCAACGTAGCAAAATTCTAGAGTGCCTTTGTCTTTATTGATATAATGAAAGCCTTTATTGGCTTGATAATGATGGGCTGGAAGCTCATCAACATTTCTTTTGGGTTATACGTTGGGCAAAGTTGTGTGAAGTTGAATTGTTGACTTCAAATATGTATATGTTTTTTATAAAATATTATCTTTTGATTTTTATCGTTTGAAAAGATTTTTTTCAAACGTCTTAAAAACGTCTAGTCTTTCATGTTTGGATTACATCAAAGGATTAGCTTTAAGCTCATATCTTTTTGCTTTGATCATGAATGTTCACACTAGACATTTGCAAGAGATTGTACCCTATGATGTATGTTTTTTGCTTATATTATTCTTCTTATTGATAAGACTAGAGAGGGAGTTGGAAGTAATCTTGAATTAAGGGAAAAATTATTATGTGCGAAAGCTGATCCCCGTCTAGATATCTAAGTCCAGGGCTTGGTACCGCTCGGTATCGGGCTGAGGTATCGCTAATGTGGCTTATTTTGGTTGGTATTCGGATGTAGATCTACGTTTGGTGTCCGCACAGAATAATTTCTCGAATTATGGAGATCAACCTTAGAGTCTAAAGGTTTTCGTTTGAGTAAATCTAATACCGAATATATGGAGTTTAATTTGTATAGTAATAGATCAATTGGGGTGGGGGGGGTGATTCTTACTTTGGGCGATCAAGTCATTCATGAAAGTACATGTTTTTTATATCTTGAGTCTATTGTTCAGAGTGATGGAAAAATATATGGATATTATTAGTATAATTCGAGTTGGATGGTTGAAGTGGAGAAATGCATTGGGCTTGTTGTATGATAGAAAAGTTCCTCTCAATTCTCAAACATTAGGAAAAATTCTATAAGATGGTGGTGAGACCTGCAATGCTTTATGGTGCAGAATATTGGCCATTAAAAGAAGATAATATTGAATGTTGCAGAGACAAGGATGTTTAAGTGGATGAATGGCTTTACTCTTAGAGATAGGATATGAAACGAGCATATACATGAAAAGATTTGAGTAGCACCAGTGGAAGATAAGATTAGAGAGAGTAACCTTAGATGGCTTGGTCACATAAAACGGCAGCCTTTCAATGACCTAGCTAAGAGTAGATGTATTAGGTTTAGCTTATGTTAAGAAAGATAGAAGTAGATCTAATAGACTTGGTTACAAAATATTATAAATGACATAATTACTTTATTATATCTAAATGAGAATTTTATTCTTAACAAGACACAATAGAGAAAAAAGCTTTATGAAATATGAATTTAAATTTTTAATTTTTAATTTTTATCACATATTAATTTGAAATAATATTGACTACAGAACTCCTAATGAGATCTCAGTCAGAGCTAGAGGTGTAAAAGAGTCGAATTGAGCTCGAGTTATCGGCTAAATTGTGGGCTTGGACCCAAATTTGAGCCCGATTTGGGCGCAAATGACCTGCTCGAGCTCGGCTGGTGAACCAGAGGTCCAGAATCCACTATCAAGCATCGGTCCACTCGCAAAATCCGGCCCAAATCCCCCCCAACCGACCGGTCGACCGGTCACCCGCGCATGCCTTAGGCTGGACCCCACATCGTGCTTCTTTGGGGCATTTCGTCTAACACCCGCACTGCATCTCGCCTATGTTGGAAAGTAAATTTGGCTTTTAGCTGGAGAGCCGATCGGGTCAAGTCTGGCCCGAAGTCGGCGACCCGCTTTTGTCCTCTTCGGTGGCTGGCAAAGCTTTTTGCCACGTGTCGCATTATGGGGAGTTTCTTTAGAAGAATGATGGAGAGAGAGAATATCGTGAAGATTCTATGCGTTATTAAATGATTTTCTATTCTTTTTTTTTTTGGCTGTTAGGTACACTATTTGTCTATGTTTTAGCTAAAATTTAATTAAATAAATTTTGAAGAATTTAAATGAAAAAAAAAATTTAATGTTTTGATCAATTTTTTTATAGAATTAATTTTAAATTTATATAATTTATATTGATATAAGCGCAATAGAAATTTTAATTTATTCTATATATATTATATGATTCTAAAAATAAATATCTTTTTTATTTTTTTTTAAATATTAATTAATTAATATAATAAGATGAGATACATGTAAAAAGGAGAAGTTACTATAATGAAATTATTAAAAAGAAAAAGAGAGATTAGATTTAAAAGGAATATAAGTTAGGAGAGAGAAGAGGGCAATTAAGGAAAATTTTATTTAATTATATAATTTTGTTTAATTCTATAAATTTGTGAATTAAAGGTTTAAATTCTAATTTATTAGAGTATAGCCCTATGTTACTGTTTTTAAATAATTTGTTTCATAAACTAAGATTGGTCCAGTAGGAGATTTTTCATTCTCTTCATTCTCTTCTTTCTTCTTTCTCCGGTTCTCTTTCAAGAGAAATGAGGGGTCTATTTATAGATTTCTGGAGTGGCATTGCCCGTAAATAGGTGAGAGATCAAGGGTAAATGGGGAGTGGTTGGATGGACGACCGATATTGAATCCCTTGATCATGCACCGTTTGTCAGACATTTGAAGGCCTTAATAATGTTGAAATTCAGCAATCTTGGGCTCGTTAGATTCGTCTCGTCGAGCTGCTCGATTCGACTATAAGCACGTAATGTTTGGAAACCGTTTGGTAACCCAAATTGTGGTATGAAGCTTCCAACAGCACTTTGGGTCCTTAATTTGTACTCATTTTGGCTCGGATTGAGTCGAATTTGGTGTCGTTGGATTTGTATTTCCGAGACACTCAATTCGACTGTAAGTTTACTGAAATCGGAGTTCGGATTGTCCCAATTTTAATTTCGTAAGTTTCCAACTTGATTTTGCATCGAGATTCATGCCCGATCAAGATAATTTTTTGAGGACATATCAAGTATATTAAAATCATCACATAAATGATAACGAGAGCGACCAATAATAGATTTAGAGTCCATTTAGGACATTTTCATGCAGCTTTTTAATAAAAGTGATTGTAAATTTATTGTAAGGAAAATAACTTTTTAAAAAGCTACTAACAAAAGCAGCTTCCTAGCACAAAAATTGATTAAAAGCATTGATCAAATAAAAATTATGATTGAAATCTAAGAAAATAAATTATTAGAAAAACAATTTCAATCGAACCTTTAATATATCAGAAAACCTATTCATTTTTATCAGTCAAATAAATACACATCGAAGAAGAATAAAGTTAAGCCAAATATAGAGAAGTTATATCAGGATGCATTTGAATATTATTATGTTCGCTTTAAGATTAGTGTAAAATATAAATTATTAAATATATAGTACTAATCTTAAAGCAAATCCAGTAACTTTGAAGTTCATTTTGATATAATTTATATCAGAATATCATGATACAATCTTTCCCTCCCGATATATAACTATGATCAAACTCGATCCTTTATAACTTGCTAGCAACATGAATTATTTTTCTTTATTGTGTTCTATAAAGAATCAAATTCTCATATAAATCTAATTTTAAAAAAATGGTGATTACCATTGAATTTAAAAAAAATAAAATTTGTGGCTATAGAAAAGTATTAAAAAAAAATCAAACAATCATTTTGTGTTCCCATAGTTGGATATGAAGCTACTTTAAATATTCTTAAATAAATACGGTTAACATTACACATCAAGAAAAGGACTCGCACTGCATGCTTCTCCATTGGTTTTGTTCTTCTCCTCCCTTCACGGCATTATTACATGGTGTGAAGCTTAGCGGCCATTTTGTCTGTAAATGAGCTGCTCATGATTACCTGTCTTGTATTTATTACAAAGGTTTATGCTCTTGTTTTTTATGATTTTTGTATTATTGCATGGGTTTGAGGTATAGTTTTCACAGTCTTCAGAACATTGGGAGAGTTCAGGACGTCTCCCTTAGGGTTGTAAACGACTGAGTGTTCGATAAGCTGCTCCAAACTCATGTCCATAAAAATCTGTTCGTGATCATTTACTTAAGTAATCAAACAAACTAGAACAACCATGTGTTTAGCTCATTTATATTCATGAATAACACCATCTGAAACTCAAGAACATGATCGATATGAAGCTCAATATGAAGCTCGTTAGGAGTTCGAATCTTGTTTGATACAAGAATTTAATAAATCTAATTTTAATACTTTATGTTTATTATAATTTAAAATTACAATAATCAATTATTATAGAACAAGCTTTCTTATAAGAAGAATTATTGCTGGTTTGTATGCTTGTGAACGAACTCGTTTGGTAGTTCAAATATGCTTGCTAGATGTGTTCGTGCATATGCTTGTTTGATAGTTTGAAAACCCTTACTATATATGTTCACGAATAGCCTCGTTTGGTAGCTCAACAACTCTCGCTATATATGTTCATGAACATACTTGTTTGATAGTTCGAAACAATCGCTAAAGTGAAATGCAGTGCTCGATACCTAACAGGCGTTACACGACATGCGTCTTAGAAGCCTCTAACATGAGTCAGACAAGCTACAGACATGTCCAATTTTAAATGGGAACATGCATGTCTTAAATACTTTATGATTTTTTTAAATATAATATCTTGCATTTCAAAATTTATTTACTAAAATTTAATAACCAATTTTATTATTTCTTTTGTCACATCCCCAAATCAATCGCTCGTGCTCAATATGCCTCATTTGTCGAACATTCCTATTTTCTTTTCTCTCTGAGGGTAACGACAAGGGTTTCACAACAACGTCTGATATCATCTCAACATCAACATCTAATATTCATCACAACATCCACATTTCATGACCATCTCAAAATCAAAGTCTACTGGTGTCCTAACATTGACACTCGATGTTTGTAGTTTCTATACCTAAAATCACATCCCTGCATCATGTCAACATCTCATCTTTGTCCAATGTCATCTCAACAACGCAACCAAAGCCATTCAACATCGGCTTCTAACAACTATTACACAACAATATTGATGTCAAACTCTCGACAACATTATTATCTCCCATCTTAATGTCTAACACGTACATGAAACCAACGCTCGACTCTCGATATCCTAATATGATAATTTTAAGCATAAATCCTAATTAAATGAGTTATTATTTCTCAATTATTCTTAATATTCTCCTTCTTCAATTTCTACACTATTTTTAAGAAATAAAATTTATAATACTATGTTCAACTCACATTCGTGTCATATATTTTCAATTTTATATATATATATATATATATATATAAGAGAATTATTAAAGATAAATGTCATCCAAAAGGATCAATTAATGTTCTACATAGAATTGCTTACACAATATAGGCTAATATCTCCAAATGAAAGTATCTTGTATTTCCTTAGCCTCCTTGAGATTTTACTCTAAGGGAAAACTAAATAAAGACACTCAAAAGTATAAGACTCTATTGATAAATGATAGAACTCTCTAGCAAAAGAATTGAAAATTTATTTATAAAAAGCACATAAATGGCCTAAGGAGTCACAACTCTTGAAGTATAGGCACCACAACTGTAAAAGTTGAACTTCCGCCTAGGTGCTATTGAGTTCCAATGTGGTGTTGTGCTGACCTGGCACAGTTAATGGTAGAACAAACTTATCTTTTAGCTGAGTCGGCACAGGTCCTCATTTTTTCAACTACTCCTCCATGGTGCTAAAAAATTCAGTACTACAACACTTGATAGTGCAATCTGGTACTGCAACATTATGAAGCTTGGTGCTCTGGCCTATAATTTCCTAAGACTAAAGTGCTATGGTGCTAATTTCTGGTGCACTGATGCTGTAATGCACTGTGACACTAACCATGGCTCCACTAAATTATTATTTTTTATGAAATTCTAAAGCGGCCAGAGCCACAAATTCTAAATTAGATGCTAGGATGTTGTAGATGGAAACACTATGGTGTGGAATTAGTGGGTGTTATGGTTCTCATTTAATAACACTTATGAATTTTTTCCTTCTCATGAATATTTGTTACACAAACACAACTAAAATAATGTTTTATTAAATTTTAACATAAAAAATAGTACACAATTTACACTTAACAAATTTTTTCCAGCTTAAACTCTTGTTTATCCTAAAGTAATGGTGAAATCACCTATTGATTAACTTGATAACTAAAATAAAAATTGATAATTTAAAATTTCAAAAATATATGATAATATATCTCAATCTAGAAGTATATTAGAATGATCAAATTTATAATTCAAATTTGAAAGTTCATAATAAATATCTCAATCAATAAACCTTGTTATTTCTTGTATTAAACCTATCTACAATAAGTGTAGGTGTAAAATTGACTTTTGATTTAAAAAATGAAAAATATATTACTTAGGGATTAGTTATACTTATAGTTAAATTATAAGTTTATTAGTGCATAATCATATATATTATTTCACTTACTTTGTCCTATTTGATTTAAGTATTAGGATGCTTTTGGACTTTAGCTTCAATAGATACCAATTTCTGATGGGTTATATCATTGATAGGATATATTATATATAAGTATATATAGATATTATTGAATTATATATATAGAGCCTAAGAAGAAATTAATTATGGTAAAAGAGTTATACTTACTAGTGAGTAAGACCGAATATAAGAATATACCTTTCTAAACTGAATTAAGGAATCGCGAAATTTGTTGTATTAGTACATTTTTATGGATGATGAATTCTTTTTTATCGATTTGTCTTTATAATTTAATAGAAGCATTGAACATTTTGAGGTTGTTTCATCTTTGAGAAATGAGTAAGTATTTAGGTAGGGAAAAGTTTTTATTATCGAGTTTTAGCCTTGTTCGGGAATGTTTTTCAAAACTTTAGGCAAAGATTTTAAAATATTTTATTACAAAGTTTTTTAAAAATAATAAGAAAGTCCATACAATGAAGTCCTTAATATGATAGTTTTTATAACATCCATTTTTGAGTAATTTTATTTTCGTAAATAGAAATACATAACGCCCAACTTAAATTTATGATTTATGATAATTATTTGTTGGAAATGAATTTAATGAGTTTGTTAAGTAATTCAATAATAGTTGAGTCATTTGTTTTTATTTATAGGTGAAGATGAAGGAGTAACTAGATAAAAAAAAAAGCCAATGAATATGGAATGTATATATCAGGACCAAGAATAATCTTTTTATTGAGATAAAACAGTTTCGAAATTCTTTGATTTATTATCGAGATGGAACACCGTTATAATTTTGATTTGTATATTTAATATATGGTAAATATTTAAAGTAAAGTTCAACAGATTTTAAAATTGGATAGAATATTAGTCAAAATTTTGATTAAGATTAACATTGAGAATTAGCACACTATTATTTCTGATAGAATATAGAATGCGGTCCTTTAAAGCCATTTACAGTAAAAGTAGAGAAAGAATTCAATGTTAATTTATAACTTTTTTAAAAATCGATTTTAGAATTTAAAAATTGTAAATAATATGTCGTTTATCATATAGTAAAGCCAAGATTAATTGTGGTTTTGTTAAAGATAAACAAAATTAGACAATATTATTTAAACTTAATTCAATTAAACAATTTTGCGGTTAGTTATGGTATAGCGGAAGTAATCATGCGAATGTGAAAGTTAGAGCTGCTCTAGTGATGATTATTAGAATTAGGGAGGACGAGCCCGATCATGATAATACTTTATCTGATCTTAGGCCGGATGATTGCCTGTTTAGCAAAGAGTTATGTATGTAAATCTGCGTAAGTTGTTCAAACAAAAATAATGAAAGGCATAAAGAATTAAGCTATAATATGTAAGTAAAAAAGCGCTTTGTTTTTATTTCAATGAAATGAGAATATTATGTCCTTAATGAAGAGCCTGTGTGGTAAATCAGGTTTTTCGACCATATGTGTATATAAGTATTTGGATGTTTCATTGTGAGACAGCTTTTTTTATTGTCTTGACGACATGCAGGCGTTTTAGTATAAAGAAATGTTTTGTAAATTTAAAAAATTTATGTACTAAAAAGAATTAGTTTAAAAAGCAGTAAGAAAAGCTGTCGTCAAACAAAAGCCTTAATCTAAAATAAAGATTGTGATGCATTATGTTACTTAGAAGAATTCTTAATTTAATTTACATTAGAAAATGACACTTAAACAAAAACCAAAAAGATCTTGCCGCGCGGCATCCCACCGCCGCGATATATCCTGCGCACGGTCGCCGCCCACCCATGGCTGCTCTCCACCTCCACGCCGTCGAAGGAACAGCCCGTGAAATATCCATCATCCGCCATGCATGCCAGTCTGCGTCCCGTCGAGCTTTCCTCACAATCACCCTGCCGCCTCCCAACAACTACACCTTCACACATCATGCCCAAATGTCCAAGTCGACCGCCAGCCCGCCCGGGAAACTATCAACAAATCCCAGGCCGCCACTCTCTCCATCTTTCTGCCATCCATCTCCATGCTCCTCAACCCTAGGATCTCTACGACCGCTCTCTCGTCCCCGTTCGCTCCGCCGCCTCACCGGCCATTGCACCACGGGCATCGCTACCGTCGCCGCATGCCATCCGGGCTCTCAAGCCATCTCACCTCCCTGTGCAACTTCCTTGCAGGCGCCCTCGTGAAAGCCGCCGCCGCCGGCCGCCGACGGGCGCGGACACCAAGTCAGCTGTTCTGGCTGGGTG
>NW_021319320.1:362300-441848 GCF_001605985.2 Dendrobium catenatum
GCCGCAGTACGCGGTGCACGGAGTGGCGGACGGCTTCTCTTCCGTCGGCCACATGGAGTTTTTATACGATCAAGCCCCGGAGAGCATGAGGAGCACGGCGGCGGCGCTGTTTTGGTTGTCCGCGTCTGTGGGAAACTACGGCGGCACGCTGTTGGTAACATTGGTCGGAAATTTGACGAAGAAGACGAAGCAGGGAAATTGGTTGCAGAACGATATTAACAAGGGGAGGTTGGATTATTACTACTGGCTGGTCGCCGGATTACAAGTTTTGAACTTTGGGTATTTTCTGCTTTGTGCGAGGTTTTATAGGTTCAAGCCGCTGGAGATCGCCGGCGCCGGCGAGAAAAGCGTCGACTTGGAGCTTGCGGAGGCAGGGAAGGGAAAGCTTAGTTGTGATGGCGATGAATGAATTCGGATTAGGCAGAGGCAGAGCAAGCAGAGAGAGTAAAAAAATAAACATTGTAGATATTAAATTAAATGTTTTAGGGTTCATAATCTATGATCACTTGATCAGTGTATCAATTACCAGTACGAATTAATCTTTTAATAATAAATCTTTTAAGATGGTGCTCTATTTTGATAAAGTTGCCAGCCTAATTCAAGCTAAGCTAACAGTACTGAAGGACAACAATTATTGAAAGGGCGCAGTAACAACTCCAGAATCATTAAATATAAAGCTATATGGTTATATATTTTTAAGATTTAAAAAAAAAAATCAATTTTTATAATCATAATAAGATATAATTGGATATCATTGAGATTGATTTGAAGGATATTAAGGGAAATATGTATAGATGCATACAATTCTTTATTAAAAATTTATTTTAAGGAGTGGTACAAAAACCATCCCAAACGAAGCCTTAGCATCTTAGAACTTCAGCTAATGACTTACTGCAATTAGAAATAGAAGAAGCTATAGATTGAAATCTGATAAATTCAGCTGATGATCTTTAGCAATAACAAAAGCTTTTAGTGTTTCATTCCATCATAAACGCACGCAAAGGAATCATTTTTAGGCAGAAAAAAAACAAAGCGACTGATTATATCATTTTTAATACATAAGTCTGTAAATATTTATTTAGAAGGTTAGGTACCTAACCTGCAGCAGAATCTACTGCTCCTGCTGCATCTGATTCAGTATGAAAGCTCCTTCCAAATTCTTATGCACTTCCACCTTATATTTCTCCTCATTTGGTCCTCTCTTCAGTTTAAGCAGCAACTCCAACTTTGCAAAATCGTCAATCACCTTTAAGAAAAAAACAGAAAGAATAAGATCAGTTTAAGCGAAGGGCAAAGTGATGTGAAGCAAGCAGAGCAGATGCCCACCTCTGCTTTTGCATTTTGAATCTCGAGAAGTTCGTATGCAGCAAGAGAGTTGGACTTCGCTTGAATGGCCTTCAAAGCATGATTAGCTGCTTCCTGGACAATAGGATCATGGGTTGGGATGGGCCTCCATCCAGGTTCATGCCCACCTAGCACATTATTGAACATAGTTAAAAGTCAAATTCTCGTTTAAGATCATTTCTCATATTTTCTAACCAAGTCTTTTTAGGTCTATTTGTACATTTCTTAACATAAGTCAAATTTAATACATCTACTTTCCTAATCGGGTTATCGGAAGGCTGCCATTTTAAGTGACAAAATCATCTAAGGCGACTCTCTCTAATCTTATCTTCCACTGGAGCTACTTCAACCTTTTCACGTATATCCTCATGTCGTATCATATCTCTAAGGGTAAAGCCACTCATCCACCTGAGCTTCCTCATCTCTGCAACACTCAACTTAGTATTATGCTTTTCTTTTAATAGCCAACATTTGGAACCATAAAGCATTGCAGGACTCACCACCTTTATCTTAAGTTTGAGGGGGGTTTTCTATCACCAAACAAGCCCGATGCATTCCTCCACTTCAACAATCCAACTTGAATTATGTTGATAATATCCCCATCAATTTCACCATCACTCTGAACAATAGATTTAAGATATTTAAAACGTGTACTCTTATTAATGACTTGATCGCCCAAATTCATAATCCCCTCACTATATCTATCACTACTAAAATTACACTCCATATATTTAGTTTTAGTTCTACTCAAGAGAAAACCTTTAGACTCTAAGGTTGACCTCTATAATTCAAGTTTACCTTCAACTCCCTCTCTAGTCTTATCAACAAGAAGAATATCATCAGCAAAAAACATACACCAAGGTACAATGGTAAAATGCTTTTCTTGTCACTGCAGCGAATGTCCTTCTAAGGAAGCCGTTGCACCATCACCTTTTCACAGATTATGTTGAGAAGTAATCCACTTTCCCTACGTTGTCAAATGTGGTGATTAAGAAGATTTTAGAAGCTTAGTAGGAAAGATAATCACTAATGAGTTTCTAGTAAACGCATAAAGCATTCCTCTAGAATTATGTAGAAATTAATAAGGTGGAGCTCACATACAAATAAGGTTGAAACCCTTCACACATTCCCATCTCAACCTAAGTATTGGTTGTCAACGAAGCCACATATTGATACAGAACGTTTTATCTACATATGGCCAGCAATGTCACCTCTTCATCAAAGGTTGAATCTACTGGCTCAAGTCCATCGGCTTGCTCTAGTACTTTGATTTCATTTATAGCCAGCTCTAACACCTCCAAGTATAATATAAGGTTCACCTACTCATTTTCTACTAATTGAATCTTCTGCAGAGATGATATAATTTTTTAAGATCAAGATGCAAATCATGCTCCAATCACAAGGTTATGAGGACTGTTATTGCAGGTTATCAAGAGCCGAATAATGTGAGCAAGCTTTCTACAGAAGAAAGAGAGAAGTTCAAAGGTGGAATCTCTGTCTCGAGTCAATAGGTTTGCTTCGCTACTATGATTTCCCTTATAGCTAGCTTGATGCGATCTAAAAAAATACTAAAATTGCAAACTAAAGACTTCCTTTCCATAAAAGATAGACAAATAAAACCTTAAAACTCGTCTACTTCAAACTCATATTAAACTGAACAATATAATATCTTACAACTTATAAAAGTTTTGAGAAGAAAGATACAAGTGAAATGGGAACGGTGGAGAGAAGAAGAAGATAGAAGACCGAGACAAAACTAGAAGAAGGTAAAGGAAGATAGCTCGCAAGCTATTACAAACCCGTAGATTATAGTGATAAAAAATTCTTCACCATTCACGCTTCTCTTTTTCCAGCAGCAAACAACTCTATTTATAGAGGCAAAAGGTCCAAATGCCCGCATAAATATGCTGCCCCAAGTAGCTAATAGAAGTCACTTCTTGAGAAGATAAACCATTAGTCTAGGAAACAGCAATGAGGGGAAACGAACAGCCACCAGTAGGAATTCTGCTTGGAAAATCAGCAAACAGAGAAACCGAAATCTGAATGGGAATCAAAAAGCAGCCAACCAACATTGGCCAAGCCCATTAAGGAAAAAAAACTGCCCAAGATTATATGCCCAATTAGCCATCAAAGAGCCAGGAAATAAATTCAACATAAAGCAAAAATAAAAAAGCTATCTTTGGCTGCATCATAGCTCCAAGGCTTACAAGAATAATATCTTTTGTAGAGATGGTCCTAAATTTTTAAAGATCAAAATGCAAATCATGGTCCGATAGCAATGATTATGATTACTTGTTATTGCAAGTTATCAAGTGCCCAATAAAAGCAAACTTTTTGCACGAGAAAGGGAGAAGTTCGAAGCCAATAAAATTATGAACGCAAAAAGTATTATTTATAAATCATTCAGCAACTGTGGAAAATATATTTTAAAGAACAGGTAGCAATGAAATTCAAGGAAGCGTGAAAAAGTTTACAAAGACAGTTTGAAGGAGAATGATGAGTACCAGGCTCCAATCTACACGAAGTTGGAAAATTTAAAGATAGGAAATGAGAAATGATGAATACATATTTCTTAATTGTAGTTAAGTGGTTATTCAAATAAAAGCTTACTGAGAAAAGAATAGTGATCAAATGGTAGCAGAAAATATTTATAGCAGTCTATTGAAAAAGTATGAACACATAAGTGCAACACTAGAAGAATAAAAAAATTTGAAAAAAATGTTTAAGTTCAAGAATTAATATTCGCATTTTTAGTTGTTAAAAAACAACGCACTCTGATTAGCTAGTCAAATGTATATTTCAAACAAATTATATTTCAGGGTTTGAAAATTTTAAGGAAAACAATTGTATCTTTGCATTATGCTTGGTTTGATTTGATTCCTATAATACAATCTACTGTTTTGGATTGTTTTCACCGACGTTCATGAGTTTTTCTCGCTGTTTTTACCAATTATTGTTAAGTTTGCTTGCGAACTCAAGTATTTCCCATTAGGGTTACTTGCGAACTCAAGTATTTCCTATCACCTCCTCCTAGCCACCAATTGCATCTCAATAGAACGTATGTATTATTATTCAGATGACTACATAATGGAGTTCTACAACAATTCAAGGATTGTTCTCTTTCAAGGCAGAGGAAAAATGCGACAAACTGACAAATTCCTCTCAAATCTTGTTATATAAGAAATTATATTTAAAAAAATTCATAAAATATTTAAGATACGCGTGTCCGACACGCGACACGTGTATCCAATTTGTATTTAATATTTTTTAATCGGACAAAAACGTGTCCAACATGTGTCGGAGGAGTGTCGGGTGAGTGTCGTGTCGGATACGGTGTCAGACACTGCATGCCTCTTTGAGGAAAAGTGTCGGTGCATCATAGCATAGAACCTTCCAAAAAGGTTAAATTCCTTCTAAAACCTCTCAAATGTTCTCCATTTTCTTTTCCTCGATCTCAAAAAATTCATGACATTGTAATTGTAACTTCTTGTTATAGTACAAGAGAACTCTCTCCTTCTCTTTCTCTCTCTCACTATAGTGGACGTACGCTGATGACTGATCCAACCACATTAAAAATCATTGTGTTATTTGTATTTAATATTTAATTTTTATTATCTCTTTCTCATATTAAAAGTAGATGGGTTTAATACTCTAGTTTATTCAAACTCTGATTGTGTTACAATCTACCAATCTTTAAAATTAGTTAGTTTATCTTCGCATTCTCATTTGATGCTGTCATTACCAGGAAAAAATAAACTCAAAGAAAACAATCATGGGATATATTAATGCACACACATTTGGATCTCTTCCTTCTCCACTTCCTCCTATTAGTAAGGATATTGATCAAAATGAGTAAAGCTCACGTCCACCAACCACAAGTACTATTTACACCCACAAACTCAACAATGTAAAATTATATGCAAGTTCAATTACCAATACAAGACAGGAAAAGTGATAGTGTTGTTCCCATTGTTCCTTCCATTCTTAAGTAACTCGAGGAGATTTTTTTTTAGGGGGCGAATGGAGAGAGAGAGAGAGAGAGAGAGAGAGATCTTTGGAAATTCATTCGCAAGCTTACTTTGTGAAGATAATTTTCAATCCGATCTCGTTTATCATCAGATAAACTTGATGTTTGTGCATGTAGGTTGTCTGAAATGCCTGTAGTCTTAAATGTGATTGGCTATTAAGATGTATTTATTCGTTGTTGAAATTCAACAAGCAATTAAAGAAGCAAAAAAGCAATTCAAAGTTAGCTTTAGAGAGACGTTCTATCCAAATGGTTTCAAATTGAGTTATAGCGTAGAAAGATGGCGGAAAATAGCATGTGTGTGGATTTCAAGAAACTGAATGATACTTGCCCCAGGCCCCCAAGGATTCCTATCCACTATCAAGCATTGATAATTGTTGATTCAGTTCTGCCATATCCTGTAATTATCTTCCATGATGCTTTATCCAATTTGCACCAAATCAATATGCATTATGACGATGAAAAGAACAATTTTAACATCAATGCCAGATTGTTATGTTATTGTTATGTCTTTGGGTCTTAAGAATGTTGGGTTACTTACGATAGCCTAATGGAAAACATCATCAAACCACAGAAAAGATAAAATCTAGAAATATATTCATCATAACAACTGCTTTTGGATCTACTTGAAATGTTTTCAACACTAAGGGGATTCAACAAAACGCTTAATGCTACAAAATGTTTGTAAAAAATATATCAATCTAGAAATTGTAAAAAATATATTATCACACTGAATGAAATTGTAAAAATCATAACAAGATTTGCAAGTTGGTCTATTAAAGATAAATCCATCTTGCTCTATTAAAGAAGGGACTTTCCAGGAAGTTAGTTGGTCAATGCCACTTCATCTCATAGTTGGGAGAACAAAGTGCTCCATTATTCAAAGCTCTATGCAAAAGCAAATAATTCAACTGAACAACTGAATGTGAAAATTTATTTCAAGAAGTAAATTAGTATTTTACTTACCATCATGTCCTCAATAGTCCCATGCAGAGGAAACCTTTGTTGATTTGCCTAGGACTCCATAATTCAATGAAAAGTTTAATTCTGGTTAGGGAAGTAAACAAGGATCGACTTCAAATTTTCTCTGTAATCAATCACTAAACGAAGTCAAACGGAGACGTCCTTGTCTCTACAAATTAAGCATTAGCTTTTCTCACTTTCAACGGATTCCGTAGTTACCTCCAGGCACATCCTATCAAAACTTATCACTAACAAACCATTGAAACAAATTTTACAAATGCTAAAGTTGTCTCGAAGGTTAATGAAATCATCCATTGAGCTTGTGAGTATGATATCAAGTTTCTACCAAACTTACGTGAAAGATCAAACTCTGATAGATTTTTTTGTAAATTTTTTTTTAACAAAAGAACAAGTTAAGACGGCTAGAGTTTATGAAAAACCTTACTGGACTGGACCATGCATTTTGATGGGGCTTCTGGAGAAAATAAAAGAGTGGGGGTGTTCTCAAGAGTATAGAAGTCATTAGGATCTTGTTAGGCCGGCCTGGGCGGCTGGACTGGTCCTTACTCCAGGCGGGCCCCACATGGGGTTTAATTCAAAGTGTTGGAGAGAAAATTTGAATGGAAGGGGGGGTGGGGGGGCAATTTGAATAGAAGGGCTGTTTAGGGATTTTGTATGGACATTGGAGTTAAAGAGGGGGAAAGGGGGATTTAGGTTTTCATCTTGAATTTGGGCTGATTTTTTGGATCTTCTTGGAGGCTTGGGATAAAGTCTTCTTGACTAGAGATTTTGGAGAGTTCTCTTCCTCTTGAATTGAAGAATCTTGTATGGTTATTATTTTCTTTCATCTACAAGTGGAATACAAGTTATTGGCTTGATTTTCTTCAGATTCCTACTCAATTTCTTGCCGTTTTTCACTGTTTGGGGCTGTTAAACTGCTGTAAACAGGAGTTTTGTTGATGTTTCCTCTCCAATTTGGGATAGGGTTGCTTGCGAACTCAAGTATTACCTTAGGGTTACTTGCGAATTCAAGTATTTCCTATCATATCTCTTTAATTATCGCCAATAATAAATTTGAACATAATGCAATGATCATCAAATTTCAAATTACATCAAAATTGGAGATAAAAGACAAGCTTATAGTCATTCTCAGTTGATTATCAACTAAATTGCTGAAAATTTTGAAGTTCCAGATGAAAGCTTTCGATTATTGTCATGTACTTAAGCTTAAAAAGTCATATCAGGAGTTCACTCAAAAGAATGTGTAAGTCGTTACACTGGATTGACTTGCTAAAAGGATTCTTCAATATAAGCATTACTGGCCTATTCCAGTGCATAACGTTAAGGAGTTTACCAGGAGACGGCATAATTATCAACTTCATGCTTCACATTAGTCTTATTTATTTATTTATTTATTTTCATTCACTATATGGATAATAGGGTTTAATCGGACCCCTTCCTATAATGGCTTGTTAAGGCATTTTCTCTTAATACACATGGATTCTTTGACTAAGCAGGTAGAAAAAACTTCTCGACAAAGCTACAGTGACGCAAATCTTAAGTTTCTTTGTTATAAATCATCTCTCAATTCAGATTCTCGGTAGCAATCGTCACAAATAACGTCTCTTGCAGATTTTTTCTACAAAATAAAAAGTTGAACTAACATTATCTTCCATGACTCCTAAAAAAATAAATCCCTAAAGCAATAAACATAGCTATTATTAATAGCAACAAGAGGGAAATTATTGATAGGAAAAGGCTTTGGTCTGATGAGATGCATTTGATTCTTTGAGCATATCATACTACTCCCCTCTCCACTGTCATCGATGAAATTCCATTCACATTTGCTTTAGGTAATGAGGGGATCATTCAAGCAAAGATTTATTATAAATCCACTAGGATGCAAGCAACTACTACAACCATCAAGAAAATTGTTGAATGGTTCAACCAAAATTGAACAAACATGTACGAATCTTCCAAACTTCTCACTAAACAAAAATAAGATATTGCCAAAAGAAATCTTGAACAAAAAGCCAAGTCCATTCATTTTATCTCAAAGCGCTACAAGTTTGGACATATTTTCACTGGTCCTCCAAACTGGGAGGACTTTTCAACATTTAGAAAGCCATAGGAGTAGAGGCTAACAAACTTCAAAAGTAATTAATAGAGTTAAACTTGCAAGCGCTTCAAAGAAAACCGTGAGATGTTCTAGTTCTATGAGAAGTTTAAATTTAATTCAATCAGGCAGGGTTACTGAAGATAAGATGCCACTTATGAGGAAAAAAAAAGGAGCATTCTGTTAGGTAACACTTGAATATTTCAAGTAAATCCCATCAAGAGAGGACAAACAGTGATAAATCTCCAAAAAAAATGGAAAACCAGTGAAAACAGTAATTTTATTGCAACAAAACAAACTACGGAAGAAAATAATAAGATACAATTGATCCTCTATTCAAGAGGATGATCGATCTCTCCCAAATCTCTAGACGCCGCTAGAGCCCAAAGAAAACCTAAGCCTCATAGATCTCAAATTACAGCCAAATTCAAGATGCCCTAACCCTAGGAAAACAAACTATTTAATGCATAGAAATCAAAAGGAAATCCCTAAACAGTTCCTACATTCAAATTTGCCTCCTAACTCCCTCAAAAATCCTTCCTAAACAGTTCACGCACGCCCGGGCGTGCATTCGGCGTGTCTTCCGCCTGTTTCATTTGTAAGCTTGTCCCGTATGGACCTGCTGGACCGGTCTAACACATTCATCCTAACGAATTCCATTATTTTGTTCAAATTAATCTCATTTTTTGAGTTTGTTTTATTGTGTGACTTTTTTGTTTTTATTTATATTATATCATACAAATCCCAACTAGCAAATATTTTATCCGCATGATTTCATGAACGAAAATGCTTGCAAACTTTTGTTTCCTCTATTATTTTTGTAAGTTATAAAATAATCATGACATGATTCATTATCATTAGAGTCGCAAATTTTACCCTAGTAGGATATTCAACAACAATACGCTTATTTTTAGTGAGCTCAAAGCTGTCAACCTAAGCAATGTCAATAAATGAGACCAAGCATTATGAACAAGAAAGGTTCAAAAGCAAGAGTCCTCAATTGTAGCGTTGTTATGATACTAGGTGAAACTTGCCACCACAAATAAAACACAAATCCCAGCATGACTAGCTAATATACTATACCACACAACTAAATTTTCACTATAGATAAAAAATATGTACATAAAATGAATAGTGGTGTCTTCAAGCTCAGTCAACCAAAGGAAATGAATTCATATTCAAATTAAATGAACTTCTAATTATCTAAAGGTTGTCATAATCTATTAAAAATTCATTATACAAGCAAAACTTTTGGATGTTAATTACAACCTAAGCGAAAGTGTAAACAAGACAATATCAATAGTCAAAAAGTCCGAAGTTGACATCCAAGACAATGACAATCAAGCCAGATTTTCTATATGCAAAGTGAAAAGCCTTATGAACATATGATCTATCCCTACGCTTATCCTAACATCTAAGTGAGACTCATCATATTGATAACACTTACATAAGGATAAATTCTAGCACGGCCAACCTATGTTACGGGTCTAAATGAAATGTTCGCTATAGACAAAATAAACCATCAGAAGGACCCCTTTCAACTTGTTAGCCACGGAATAGATTAAGAATGACATCTAGACATATCGCCTTATAATTAGACACGAGTTCGCATGAATTCAACTTTGATTATTTAATTAAATATACACAACATTATACATAAAAATCACACAACAATATACATAGACATGAGACATACAAAGCTAAAGCTTCAAAAAACCATATTTATAAAAATTAGATCGGATCAACCCGTCTAGTTGGTTCAACCGTGAACTAGTTCTTTGACCGATTCAATAGTAAAAAAAACGAATTTGCACAAAACCACTCGAAACTACGATTAAATCAGTTTGATTTTTTATGAACCAATCGGTTCTAATATAGATCAATTTCTAACCTATTGATTTTAATGAAATTGATATAATAAAAAAGTTTAGAGGTTCTAACAAAATTTACCAATCTCCAATTTGAATTTTTCTCAACTTTTAAATATTGTCGTTATTTGAAGTTGAATATCTTATAACTAATCTAAACATCATGTATAGAAATACTAATTTAGAAATATATTCAAATATTTAATGGTAAAATATTTTGATTTAGAATATTACATATTATATTTGTGAAAATGTCATTTTTGCATCATTATTATGAAATTTCAATCATATAAAATAATTTAAAATATTTATTGTATCATCCAATTAACCTCGGTTAAACCGTTAAACTATGAACCTCTTGTTCTCCCAGTTTAATGGTTTCCAAAATCTTTAAGAAATTAAGCTCATTTCATTATCCAAAATACTTCGAGCAAATTCTACAATTTTTATTTTCAAGTTGGATAACCAAGAGCACCTAACCATTCTAAAAAAAATTGAATAAGCCACTTTACTTTTCATACAAAAGAATTTTTAATTTTTACAAAGAAATACAAGAAAAAAATAAGGAAAGCTAAAATAGTGAATGATAAATATACCTCATTTAACACTCCAAGTAGCCACTTGAGAGCAATCCTTTGCAAATAATAGCTTCAACCGTTAAACTAATGAAAGAAAAACAACAAGATACAATTAATCCTCTATTCGAGAGGAGGATCTATCTCTTCTAAATCTCTAGACGCCGCTAGAGCCCAAAAACTTAAACCTAAGAGATCTCAAATTTCAGCCAAATTCAAGATGCCCTAACCCTAGGAAAACAAATTATTTAATGCATACAATCCAAAAGGAAATCTCTAAACAATCCCTACATTCAAATATCCCTCCTAACTCCCTCAATAATCCTTCCTAAACAACTCCCTTGGACTAGGGCGTGCGTTCAACACGTACAGGAGAGGCGGAACTTCCACCTCTGTTCCGCCTGGGCCGGTCCCGTGTGAACCGGCTGGACCGGTCTAACAGAATTGTTTCTCCTTCATATTTATATCTACAAAAGAACGTCCACAACACCAATTTCTCATTTCCAAAGGCAAGGGAAAAAACTCTTCAACAACCAATGAATAGTTCGGTTGAATTAATTCCCGAAATCACATATACAGATGTCTTCTTCAAGGGTGACAATTTTCAAAAATATCATAAGTCTAAGGTAACAACTTTATCAAGTAGACAAAGGACACCAAACAAAATTTCATCAAACAGTAAAAAATTTATAAAATATTTCATCTATGAAAAAGATAATTGAAGATGATCATCGTGAAATAATTTAGAGGGAAACACCATTTATAGATGATAAGTCTTACTCCCCACCTTAATCGCTGCTTCGAAGAGGAAAATAAACTACAACTCTGAAATAAAAACTCATCATATACAAAAATATGAAATCAACTCACATTAGACCCCTACATAAAATTTGTAAGACAAATCATAAAATATTTCAGTAGATCATGAGGAAAATCCTAATGTTTTCATTGCAAGAGAACTGGGAATTTAGAAAAGACTTCCATATGGAAGAATTAATAATATCCAAGACAACTTTTAGAAGCAGTGGGGCACAAATAGATTTTATGCATGACAAACGCCATAATATGAAACGAAGAATATTTAGTTTTTTACAAAATGGTTGAGAATAATCTGATAACTGTAATGGAAATGCTAGTATTCTTCAAAATATAGATATAAAAATTGCATGTAAAGATAGGATGGGAAAAAAAGTATTGCTACGTTCAAAGGGAACGGAAAAAGTTGCACAAAAGAATAAGAAATGCATGCAGCATATAAGAACTATTCTATCTTTTAGATGGTTAGTTCAAACTGGATATCTACTTTTCATTTTTCAAATAAAAGGCTCACAAGCATTTTAACAACAAAAATCAAATGATAGGAAACTAAAAAATAGAAAGAAATAGATATTTTAATATTGGGTGTTAATGACTCCTCTACATATGGCTCTGAAAGTTGAGCTATGGAACAAACATGATTATGACCTACAAGGTATTGTCATCTAAATTTTTGTGAAAGGAGAAATAGATGGTGCGAGGGATTCCAAAAGTTTTTACATGTGTAAACGCATGTGAATTTGTGTTGTGAGAAAAAATGCATGACATTCCCAAAAGAAAGAGCTTGAAGAGCTAAAGCAACATTGGAGTTTGTGCATACACATATATTTGGCAAAATGAAAACTTAATCCCTTCATCAAAGCATATCCTTTCTCATAATTATGGATGATAATTCAAGATTGACTTGGGTCTGCTTTCTAAAAGGAAAATATAAAGGTTTAGATACTTTTAACAAATTAAAGACATTTATAGAGAAGCAAAGGAGTCACCAGCACAATAGAATTGGTTATACAATATAAATAGGGCTACATAGAAGGAAACAAGGAAGTGGTCAAGTATATGTGTTCCATTAGATGAATCATTTACAAGAACTCAGTCAAACCGCTTCACGAAGAAGGTGAATTGAAGGATTACACGAATTCAAATGAGAGAGAGAGAGAGAGAGAGAGAGAGAGAGAGATCATCTTAATCACGTGCCCTTTGTCAGATGCTTGACCACTTATTTATATGCAAAAGCCATAGTGACACTACAAAAATGACTAGCAAATTGGTTTTCATCCAATTGTGGTGACCTATTTTTATGGAAATCATAAAGGTGAGCTCTGAACAAACATGTTTTGTGAAAAAGTCCTTCAAGAAGATTCAAGAGAGTATTGTAATTCAAACAATTGTCAAGTACACCTAGGAGTATATAGCTATTTAGACATGTTTATTAGTTAAGTCTCATAAATACAAATTTTAACTGTCTTACCTTGTTCGATAGAAAACTTTTTTTTTTTTGCCATTGTTTGCGTGAATTGTCATGAATGACTTCCATTAAACAGTATTGAGAACTTGATGTTGGCAATTTGTAGTTTTCATTTAGTTCAAAACAGTTTAATTATATAAATCTATGCAACTTGCCTTGAGTTTGAGTTGACTTTGTGCACCTACCATAAGAAGAGATGAATGCACATAGGTCCTTGATTCCTTTAGCTCTTTCACTAAGTTAAAAAAGACCACAATGATGAAACAGTAACCACCTTATTTGCTTGAGATGCCTTGAAAAGCATGTTATGCGGTCATTCAGTAGAGATCATGAATTTCAAAAAATGTAGCAATATTATGACACAAGTTATACCTTCAGGTGAAAATATTTGAATTTTGAAATTTGAACCTTAAACTATGGTTCTTACCTTAGTCCATATTCATTGTTTCCAAGCAATTGTACTCGATGACCAATTAGCAATAGAAGGCTCCAATAACTCAAATGTAAGAACATTTCAAGATTGTTTAAGAGTACTAGACTTCGGGGTAAATTCGTTAGAGGAGAAATAAATGCTGGCAAGGAATGTTTCAGCCAATCTAGTTCCTATGAAGATTGTCACATCTCCATCTCAGATCACCCTCACATTGTGAGAAAAGGTTAGGGTTGATCATGACATGATTATATGACAAAATTCATGATTATAATAAAATCATATTCAATTAGTATTATATAATGCAACACGGTAGTCATCCTACGGAGAACATTAGAGATACAAATTAAGGACAAAAAAGACCTCACAAAAAAGTACAATGGTGAATTCAAGAGATTATGTTTTCCAACACGGAGGGCCCCTGGAACTAGCCATTGGATCAACCTATAGGCACAGAGCTAATTACCTTCAACAGAATCGACAATCAGTTCCCAAATATTTTCTACTTTCTAAGAAGAGCAGAAGCAGTTACAAGTAACCATCGGAAAATTGACACTAGAGAAACTAAAAATAAGTTCTGATCATTACCTCTTTTTGCACCAAGGTCAGCAGTAGTAAAGCTTGCAGACCCTCCATCTCCAGCATGCTTGAACTCCTGCAGCTCCTTGTGGTTCAGCCATGGCTTGACCCACACCTTCGCCTCGTAAATCTTCTTCTTCCCGGCGTCGATCGCCTCCAGTGTCAGATGGTGCAGTGTTCCCGCCACCACCTGCTCCTTAGCCTTCAGCAGACGAACGAACTCAAGCAGCGCATTCTACAACAAATAACCACAATAAAACATAAACAACAATAAAATCACCAAACCCACTAGGGAAAAAAACCCTAATACCCAAAATGGGAATTAGTAATGCTTCATCCGAAAGGATTCAAACACGGAAATAAAAGATTTGGGGACAGCGGCGACCTCCTTCTTGTTGTGCTCGTCGACGGCGAAGCGAGCATACTCCTCGATCTCTGCGCTGTTCTGATTAAGGTTCACATCACGAGGTCCTCCAACGATTGCCATCGCTGCTCCTTAAGCAAGAGAACAAACAGCGTCGAAGAGAAGAAAACCCCGATTTCAGAATGAACTCTGCGACGCTCCTCTTATATATCTCTTATACTGGAGGAAACTGGGCTGCTCGATCTTCTGCCACGTGCTCGACAGATGTCATGCTACTTCTATTTCTTTCGATTTGATGTCATTTTTTCTTTTTTCTGGTATTTGACTTTGTAGGATAAATGTTTAGGGGCTGCGGCCATGAAAAAATAATTAGGTGCAGAGTATGCATAAGTACTGGGTACCTAGCGCTATCCAGCGGTATCGAGTGATGGTACCGTTAAGTACCCAATGATTGTGCGGACGGTTCTCCCCGTCTGTACTTCGCACCTAATAATTTTTGTGACTCTGTGACATGCGGGATTGGAATTCAAATGACTGAAAAGTATTTCAAATATGGATTTTATTGGATTTAAAAAAAAGAAAAATAAATTTAATGTAAATTATTTTAGTTTATTTTTAAAAGAAATATAGTATTAATATTTTGGGGTCATTTAATTTGCATGAAGAAAATAGTATAATGAATTTAAAATATTTTTAATGACTTTCATAATTATAAGATATATATATATATATGAAAGGGAAACAGAGAGGGAGACGGCAGAGGAAAAATATCGAGCAGTCAGAGAAATTTAGAGGGAAAATAGTATATTCAAATTATGTAATAGTGCAGGGTTTATATAGGTGGAAGAGCAAATAATAAAATGCTTCAGGTACAAGTTTAGCTTAAACTAATCCTTATTTTAATATCTTCCCTCAAATTAAACGTTCTGTGAATGAACAGTTAATTTGGAACGAAGAAGCTCAAAGCGGGAATAGCCAAAAGGTTTAGTTAAGATATCAGCAATTTGATCGTGAGAAGAAATGTGCTGAACTTGAACGTTGTCAAACGTGATGTGTTGCCGTATGAACTGGTAATCGATTTCGATATGCTTCGTTCGGGCATGGAAGACAGGATTTTTAGCAATGTCAATCGCTGAGGCATTGTCACATTGAATGACAGTAGGAGAGAGATGTGCTAACTGGAGCTCCGAAGCTAGGCGTCGAAGCCAGATGACCTCCGACGTGGCTGCAGACAGAGCTCGATATTCAGCTTCGTTGGAAGATTTGGCGACAGTAACCTGTTTCTTGACTGACCAAGAGATTAGATTCGAGCCCATGAATGTGCAGTGGCCTGAAATGGACTTGCGATCGGAGGTATCAACCGCCCAGTCTGCATCTGCGTAGGATTGGATTGTGGTGTCACCTGGAATGATTGGTAGCCCAAAAGACTGAGTTCCTTTGATGTAACGCAATATGCGTTTGAGCTATGAGAAGTTGGCGGTGGTTGGACACTACATATCTTGACAAACCTGACTGGTGGCGTAAGCAATATCCGGGCGGGTGATCGATAGGTACTGGAGAGAGCCTACAAGTCGTATGTACAGCGTCGGATAATGGAATGGTTCGTCTGGTTGCTGTTGATGTCGAGCGGCTGGAGTGGCCGGAGTTGGACAAGGCTTGTTGTCCGTGAAGCCCGCTTCTTGTAGGAGCTTGGATGCATAATATTCTTGATGAAGGAAGAAGCCTAAGGCATTGCGGCTGATTTGTATCCCAAGAAACAGATTGATCTGCCCCAACTGTTTGAGTGCGAATTGAGAGTGCAGATGACTGAGAAGTTTCTTGATGTGCGTCGGATTGTTACCTGTAATGAGAATGTCATCGACGTAAAGTAAGATACATATGAAAGTTTGATTATTATTGTAAAGGAGCATGGAAGGATCAGAGCGGCTAAACCTGAAACTGTGCGATCGAAGAAAAAAATCTGTGATTTTCTGAAACCATTGTCTGGGGGCTTGCTTGAGCCCGTATAGTGACTTGTGGAGCTTGTAGACAGCGTCCGGTTGAGCCAAATCTTCGAAGCCCCGTGGATGGGTCATGTAGACGTCGTCAGGTAAATCGCCATGGAGGAAAGCGTTGGAGACATCCAACTATTGGATTGGCCAGTTACGGTTGACGGCCAAGGTGAGGAGCATTCTTATGGTGGTCATTCGGGCTACTGGACTGAAAGTTTCAGTGTAATTGTCACCTAGGATTTGTTCGTAGTCGAGAGCCACTAGCCTTGCCTTGTAACGGTCGACTTGACCGGAGGGCTTGAGCTTCGTCTTGTATGTCCATTTACATTCGAGTACACGTCTGTTGGTGGGTCTAGGAACGAGAGTCCATGTCCTCTATTTTATTAGAGCTTGAAACTCCTTAGCCATAGCTTCTTTCCAGTGCTTTACTTTGGATGCTTGAGTATACGTGACTGGTGTAGATGTGTTGTCAGTGTTGCTGTGCAGAGAGAGGATCTAATGAGGTTTTTAGATTCTTGATTTAGATCGTGTCTGCATAGGATGGGTAGTAGGAGCCGTGGTTGAGACGGGAGCAGAAATCAGTTCGGTCGAACCAGAGGTTGATATATCTATTGGTGTGGGCTGAGTTGAGATCATTTGCAGAATAGGGGGTATCATTGTTGATGGTGTTGTGGTAGAGACATGAACAAAAAGGTGAGGGTTGATGAGGTGAGAATCAGTATTGTTGGTGCTTGAAATGCTGGCGGGCAGTTGAGAGAGCGGGAAGACGTGTTCTTGGAAATCAACGTGCCGAGATATATGAACCTTGTGAGTGTTCATGTCATAGCATTTGTATCCCTTGTAGTTTGGTGAGTATCCTATGAATATACAGAGATGCGATCGGGGAGAGGAGCCGATTGATAAGATAATTGGCCGTGGACACGGCATCTGCCTAGAACTGATCCGGGTGGCTGGACACGATCAGCAGAGTGCGGGTGAGTTCCAAAATGTGTCTGTGTTTCCGTTCAGAGAGCCCATTCTATTCAGGTGTATGAGGACAGCTAAGTTGGTGCTGAATGCCGTGGTTGTTGAGATAGGTAGTAAATTCCTTGCTCATGTATTCTCCTCCACCGTCAGTCATGAGATGTTGAGGTGTAGCAGAGAAATGATTGTGAATAAAGCTGCATAATGTTTTAAATTTTGCAAAATTCTCATGTTTATGATGCATGAAGTAAATCCAGGTAAACCGAGTATAATCGTCGATAAAGGCTACATAGTAGCGAAAGCCGTTTATCGATGATTGATTGGTCGGACCTCAGACATCGGAATGAATGAGTTCAAACGGTTGGGATGAAAAAGTCACACTTTTATTAAATGATTGTTTGTGGCTTTTCACCATTTTATAAGGTTCACAGTAAAAATCAGAAGGAACCCGAGAAAAGCTAGAGATGCAGGGAACTAAAGAATTAAAGACTCTATTTTTGTGATGGTCGAGGCGAGCATGCCAGGTGGACGAGGTCGTGGTAGTTGTTTGGAAATCAGTGGCCGACGGAGCTGGAGCAGCTTGGAGTTTGTAGATCTCGTTATGTAGACGACCACGAAGGAGAGGTTGATGGTCCTGGATATCCTTAATTTTGAAACCATTATCATCAAAGGTTATAGAGATAGAGTTGTCCTTGGTTAATTTGGAGACAGATAGTAAATTGTGTGTGAGTGCAGGAACGTGTAAAAGATTACAGAGGTAAAGCTTACGAGTCAATTCTGGTAAAGGAAGTAGGCCTTGGCCATAGTTCTGTATGGGAACTGTGTGACCATTTGCAACAGAGACCGAATCAGAGCCGTGATAGGCAGTGGGGAATTGAACGTTCGAAGCATCCGACGTCATATGAGAAGATGCGCCGGAGTCAAGAACCCAAGATTGAGCTGTAGACGGATTCGGTTGAGCAAGAAGTGCTTTAGGAGCTGCTGTTGCAGGAGGGGCGTAGGAGAGATTGCAGAGATGCCAGCAGTTAGATGCTGTATGACCGATCTTGCTGCAAATTTGACAAATCGGACGAGTGCCAGTGTTGCTGGTAGGGGGTTGCGCCTGATCTGAGGTGGTCGTCGTGCGAGAGCCAGTGTTCTGATATTTGTTTGAGCGCTTTGGGTTCTTGTTTCTGGACTGATTGTAGGAGGTGGAATGGTATGCAGCCGTCGTGGCTAGTTGATCATTCTTGATGTCTTGATTGATATGGATCTCCTCCGTGATGAGAAGAGAGTAGAGAGCATCAAGATCGGCCAGAAAGGAGGAAGAGCGTATGTATGTTTTGAACGAGTTGTATGTGGCCAGGAGTCCATTGAGGATATACAGGACAATATTCTCTGGATCAATCTTGGTGCCCGAAGCCGCAATGTTATCCACGATGTTCTTGACTTGAGCCAAATATTGCTGCATCGTCTGATTGTTCATCTGTATGTGGTGTAACTCATTCTTGAGTTGAATGATGCGGGAGCGGCTTGAGGACTGCAGCCGGCGTTCAAGAACAGCCCAAACTTCGTGAGTTGTGGCCGAGGTTATGACGTAGGGAAGGATGGCAGGTGAGATCGACGAAAAAGAACAGAGATGAGGTTGTTATCGACAAGCCGCCATTGAGCGTGATCGGAGGACGACGGGTAAGTGGGCGGAAGCGTTATGCCCGTGAGATGATCGGCATAGCCATTGGCAGAGAGGTGCTGAAAGATCTGAGTACGCCAGATGGCGTAATTGTCGGCGGTGAGGGGGTTGGGAATCAAGTTCTTGATGTTCAAAATGATGAACTTCAGCGTTGCCGGAAGAACGAGCTCCGGCGCGTGGTTCAGCAAGCGTTGAGGAGATGGGAGGGAGGGTGGAAGAAGATTCTTGTTCCCCCATGATTGGCTCTTTGATACCATGAAAGGGAAACAAAGAGGGAGACGACAGAGGAAGAAGACCGAGCAGCCAGAGAAATTTAGAGGGAAAATAGTATATTCAAATTATGTAATAGTACATTGTTTATATAGGTGGAAGAGCAAATAATAAAAATGCTTCAGGTACAAGTTTACCTGCATCATCTCATTTGCCTAAGGCCAAGATGAACGCCTCCTCTACCTTAAGCCAAGACGGTTGGTCTAATCGGCCTCCATTGCTTTGATCCATGACACAGAGATTGCTCCGCTAGTCCGCCTCCTTTGCTCAAGTTAAATGCACAATGTCAAACAGGAAAGTCGGCCTCGCCGTCGCTGGTAAATAGCAGAACGAATTTGCTTTAGCATTCATTTTATAAGTGTTATTCATCATTTCTTCATTTTCAAACATGCTGGGCATGTGCCTCCTCGGAAAATAAAAATACGACTTGTTATTTTCTCTTTTTCATAATTCTTTTGACTATTTTACTACTATGCTTGAAGCCAAGATGCACGAGGCATGCCTACATCATCTCCTCTGCCTCGAGCCAAGACGAATGCCTCATCTAACTTGAGCCAATATGCACAGTCTATTCCGCCCTTTTTGCTTCGATCCATGACACACAGATTGCTCCGCCAGTCTGACTCCTTTTCCTCAAGCCAAGACATACGATGCTAAATAAGAAGTAGACCTCACTGACGTCGGCAAATGGCGTAAGGAAATTGTTTTAGACTTCATTTATAAGTAGGTGTTTTTCATCGTTTCTCCATTTCTCCAATGCCTAAAGCCAGGATGAACGCCTCCTCTACCTCGAGCCGAGATGACCAGTCTACTCCTCCACTGCTTCGATCCATGACACACGGATTGCCCTGCCAGTCGGGCTCCTTTGCACGAGCTAAGACGTATGATGTCAAATTGGAAGACAACCTCACAGTCGTTGAAAAATAGCATAAAGAATTTTCTATAGCCTTCATTTTATAAGTAAGTGTTATTTATCATTTTTTTTTTTCATTTTCAAGCATGGTGGCCATTAATGACTTGTTATTATCTCTTTGCCCTAATTCTTTTGGCTATTCTACAACTCTGCTTTGAGCCAAGATGCACGCGGCATGCCTACAGGCTACATCGTTTCCTCTGCCTCGAGCCAAGGTGAACGCCTCCTCTACTTCGAGCCAAGATGCATGGTCTACTCAGCTCTTTTTCTTCGATCCATGACAAACAGATTGCTCGGCTAGTTCGCCATCTTTGCCAGAACACGATGCCAAATAGGAAGTCATCCTCATCTTCGTCGGCAAATAGCAGAATGAATTTATTTCAGCCTTCATTTATAAGTGTTATTCACCATTTCTCCATTTCTCTACTTTTATCTTCCATATTCAAATCATCACTGAAGCTTTTGTTTGCAATTTTGACTTAAGGCTAACATATTTCAGTAATCTGTGTTGATTAATTTGATTTTTTGAATCATTTTAAAGGGTGCTAATCACTCACTAAATTATTGCAGTGGAGCGACAAACTATTTTTTATTTAGAAAAAACATATATTGTATTGTCATTCATTGCTTTTGATTTATTTTTTTTTTTTTGAAATTTTGGGGCAGAGCCCATATCATTGCAAAAAGAGATTACATGTAACTAAAAAAGGAAAAATTATTATCCAAAATATCTAACAACAAAAAGATATTATGGATTCTAAAAGGAAAGAAAAATACAATTCAAAGCTAGAAACTTGCTGGCTCGAGAGCCAAGAAGGACTCAGTTTGCTTTATTTGCACGAAAGGGACAAAACACGAGAGGGACAGAACAAGAGCAAAGCCCCTGGTTGCCAAATAGATCGTCCTAGGGGCAGCTGAGTAGAATCATCTTTCATCATCGTCTTTCCAAAAAACCGCATCCAGGCAACCTAACAAGGCAACAAAATCTGTAGGCTCGCCGAAGAAGGCATAACATGAACAACAACAGTGCAAGAAACAACTAGAATCAGGATTGAGACCAATGTCAAATATTCAATATTTTTTCCATCCATGAGTTTTGAGTGCAATAGCTTTTCTGATTTTGGCAACAATCGTGACATGACAGTCGATAATGCCACCAAAAATCCTATCGTTTCTCACTCTCCATAAGTAGTAAATGATAGCACAGATAGTTATGAGATAATAATTTTTGGTTTAAGCATTATAACCTTGCTCCAAAATATTGTCATATAACTGATGCATATTTGGCCTCATCAAAAGGCTATTCAGCCAAGGAAGAAGAGATTTGGCAACATCAAAAGTAAAGCTGCACTCAAAGAAAAGGTGGGACAGGGATTCCGTTTCACAATGACAGAAACAACAAATATTAGAAACGAAAATCCCACGTGCAGCAAGAACATCAGAAGTTTTTAATCCTCCTGTAAAAGCAAGCCAAGCATACACAGAGAAACAAAGAGCATCTCTTTTGTGCCATATAAGATTGTGCCAGGAAACTTTACTCTAGTTAATAAAAAACTGGGCACTAAAATAAGCAAACGTCAGATTTTGTTTACCAACCCAGTAATGATGCTCCTCTTGATTATCAATGGAAACCACGTTAATAAGAGTTTTAATATGGTTATCAAAACATTGAGGGAGAACCCATCTATCTCCCAGGATGATATTAGAAACCTTCCAGTCAAAGTATTGAGAGTAAGGAGCAATAGAATTTGAGAGTTTCAGATAATCAACAATGGAGGTACTGCCACACCAAGTGTCCCAAATAACAGAGAAATTGCTGCTCGGGTTTTAAAAAGAAAAAGAGATGCAGCTTTTGATACCATTGGCTTTCTTACAAATAAAATCTCAATATTGAGATTTATTGACAGCCATAAAGTTCCACAGAGAGTAATATTTAGCTCTCCACCAACTAAAGAGTAAGTTGTTGGAATTTAAAAACCTCCAAATGATGAGCAAGCATAATTGTGGTAGAGAGAGTCAATAGAAGGGATATCCAATCCCCCATTTTGTTTAGGACAGCAAGTGTCTTTCCAAGACATCGTAACAAGTTTCCTCTGATTGATGTTGCCAAAAAAAGGGAATCTAGAGCACATACGATTAATCTTCTTGCAGTAACCTTTAGGTATGATAGAGCCACATATCCAGTAAGCAAGGGTATTGCAAATAGTAAATTTGATGTATTGGATTCTACCCATAAAAGATAAAGTTTTAGCTTTCCAACCCTCTAAAAGAGTATAGATTTATTGCAATGAAGGTTGAAAGCCCTTCACTTTCAATTTCTTATAAAAAATAGGCAAACCTAAATATTTAATTGGATTGTGAGATTGCTGGATATTGAGAATGTTGCACATGTCCACGGTATTTGGGGCATCTTTGGAGACTAAAATGGAGCTTTTTTTAGGATTGACATGGAGACCAGTGACAGGCGCAAAGTCCCTAAGGATGGTATTGAGTGTGTGGGCATTGCTAGTGGTTGCAGTACCAAAGACAAGAAGGTCATCGGCAAACATGAGGTGTGTGACTTCACAGTTTCCATAAGAAATACCTTTAAATATGTTGTTGGAAGAAGCAAAATCAAGTTTAGAAGATAATCCATCCATGGTAATACTGAAAAGGTAGGGGGATAGTGGGCAGCCTTGCCTAATGCCAGAGGAGGAGTTAAAATAGCCTTCGAGTACCCTGTTAATGCAGATAAAGAAGTGGACATTCGTGGTACAAGCCTTTATCCAAGAAATGAACAGATCCGGGAATCCTTTGGCCTCAAGCCTATGATAGAGGAACTCTCTAGAAACCGTGTCGAAGGCTTTAGTGATGTCAAATTTAGCACAAAAAAAACTTTTGTTTGGCTTTATGATTGAAGTTTCCAAGAATATCAGTAGCTAAAAGTATGTTATCATAAGTAATTCTCTTATGAATGAAACCTCCTTGACTAAGGTGGATGATGTAAGGCAGCACACCTTTCATCCTATTAGCAATAATTTTAATGATTATCTTGTAGATAACATTGCAGAGAGCAATAGGTCTAAAGTCCTTGACATTGTTGGCATGAGGATGTTTTGGAATAAGAGCTATAGCATTAACTTTGACTTGATTTGTCATGTAACCAGAGGTAAAGAAGGATATTACAACATTGCACAGTTGATGTTTAATAATATTCCAAGTAGATCTATAGAATTCAAAAGTGAATTCGTCAAGCCCAGGAGCTGAATTGGATTTCCCATAGAAAATGATGCTCTTAATTACTTCCATGGTCACCGGGGCAGTAAGAGTGGAGGCAAGGTGACAAGGTATTAAATTTCCAGCAGGAATGTCAATGGAGTGCTGATCCAAAGTAGTGGGAGTAGGAGAATTAAAGAGCTTGCTGTAGTGGTTGATGAAGACATTAACAATGTCAAGATGTGAGGAATAAGTTCCATGCTCATTAGAAATCTCCTTGATACGGCTATAATTTTTGGAGATGATAATTTTGGAGTATAGGAACTTTTAATCATCTTCTCCCTGAGTTAGCCATTTAACCTTGGCTCTTTGAGTGATCCAGCTAGTGAGGGTTGGCATGATAGTGGGCTAGCTTAGTGTTGATGATATTGAGGCTACAGTTGAGTTGTGAATCCACAGGGTTATTTTGGAGTTGAGTGATCATAGTGTGTTGTTGCTCCTTGAGAGAGTCAATTTTAGTTTGAATGGAATTGACATTGGACCAAGACTTATACTTCATAATATTCTTAAGAGTCTTCATCTTGAAGTTGAAAGAGCTTAATGGACTACTCTTATTATGGAGGCAAAAAACATCAATAAGACAACTCCAAAACTCAGGGAATTTGGCACAATAATTTTTGTACAAGAAGCAATGCCCCCTTTTGTTATCCATGGAATTCACCAAAATTAGTGGAGAATGATCAGAGAAATCAGGATCTCCAACTCTCCAACTCTATAAAAAGAGTTGGGGAAGGTGACAAACCAATTTTCATTAACCAGAACTCTGTCTAACTTAATGTGTATGGGATTGCGCTGTTGTTGGTTGTGTCAAGTGAAGAAGTGACCGACAGAAGAAAGATATTGCATTCCAGTATTAAACATCATGCTGTTGAAGTCTCCTAATTTAGTGTTGGAAAGAGCAGTTCCACACACTTTTTCATTCAAAGTGCGACAACAATTAAAATCCCCAAGGATTGCCCAAGGGGAATTAATAGATTCAGTGATGTCTTGAATATTTCTCCACAGAATTTGTCTTTTAGTATGAGAGTTGCTAGCATAAACAGCAGTAACAACACAAATGATGGTAGAATCAATGTGAATAATGCCATGAATAAATTAACTAGTCATGCGTTGAGGGGTAAAGTTTATAGCATCCTCATTCCATTTCACCCAAACGCGGCCGGGGTTGGAGTACTTAAAGTTGTCACAGTAGACTTCCTTTGGGAAAATTTTGTGGTTAGCAAGAAACCAATGGCTGGAGAAGTTAGTGGGATTGATTTTAGCTTCAAGGATAAAGAGAAAATAAAGGTTGTGGGCTTTGGCTAGTTGTTTGCAGCAAAACACTTTGTCCGAGTTGTTGAACCCTCGAATGTTCCAAGCTGCAATTTTTGGGAGGTTCATCGGGATTTAGAGTTGGGGTTTAGAGGCCTTTTTGGCTTGCTTGCCTCTAGTTTGATTTTGGTTTTGGTTGTTTGGTTGATGGATTTTTGAGGAATTAGAGGTAGTTCAGGATAGGGGAATGATGGGTTGATGGTTAGGGGGTGATGTTTGCGGAGGGCTGCTTAGGTTTGGGTTAGTAGTGTCTGTGATGGAGAGAGAGGTGTAGGTGGGAGGGTGGGTGTAGGGTAAGTTAGAAGGGAGGGCCTCTTCTGATTTGTCTTGGTCATATCGTGCCTAAAATTTTTTTGAAGTGCTTAAGAGAGGGGGTTCTTGTGACTGAGGAATTATATCAGTGATGTCCTGATATCACCGGAAGGGGAGTTCAAGTTTGGTATGAGAGTGCCAATGGTCGAATTTTGAGAAGTAGGTAGATTGGGTAGTAGGGGAATGGCTGGGTTAGTTTGGTACAGCCTGGAGGGTGGGGCATGCTTTGGGATTGTTAGTCTGGGTGGAGGGCAAGGCCACGGCTTACGACTGGAGCTCTTCTTATCGGTTTGTTGTTGGTTTGTGGCTTTAAAATGGGGTCTTTAGGACAGAGTGTTGGGGGTGCATGATTGACCCGCATTAAGTACAGCGTTCAGGCTTCCAGTCATATTGGACTCGTAAGGGTGTAGACTCGCCATCAACACTATAGAAAATTTCCTCAGGTAAGGGAGAGTTGCTAGTGACTTGGACACAGAGTCTCTCGAAAGTTAGACAAGTTTTAGCATCTACAACAATAGGAATACCAACACAACTAGCTAGTTCAGATATGCCTTCCGGTTTTCAGAGAGAGAGCAGCAAATTCATAATTTTAATTCATAACGGGATGCAAGGGAATTCCTCTCGCTTTGGAACAAATTCGGGTGTCCATTTCTGCAAAATAAACGGCATACTGAAGAAGAACCCTGGCCCGCCAATCCAAGCAAGCTCATAATCTTCAAGAGCAGTAAATTTGAGTAAGAAGAAACCATCGTCTATCGTCCAGGTCTTTTTTATCACCGAAAAAAGGGCTTCGTATAATGCTCGCTTCCCGATGGAATAACCAACAAGCGAAAGAGTCCATTCAGGAGCTCCAGCAACAAATTGTTCACTAGTAAATTGAGCAGTTAGGTTTTGTGTGGGGACAAAGGAGAGTGAGTGAGAGAAATCAGTCGAGACTTGTGATGTGGTGGTAAGAAGGTTCTTCCAAAGAGGAAGAACAGCGTTGACATGAAGGGTATTAGAGGTGGAAAAGGACGGAAGTGGTGGAAAATTGGTATCATCCATGGGGGGAGAGCCCCCGGTCGGGGAGGCGGCGGGAATCAGATTAGGGCGAATGGGAAACCCTAGCAGAGCTATTTAGAGGCGAACTTCAAGAGGTTTCAATCTCTGCAACACTTTTGATTTCTTTTTACCTGAGGTCACTTTAATCGAAATCTTATGTGTGTAATGGTGTTTTGCGTCATTCTCAGAATAACTTTTATAATGAATGATGGCCTTTATATCATATCACTTAGCTCATTTTGTTTGATAGCCATTTGAAGTTTTGAAGTTATATTTGTCATTCTTGTCATTATAAAGCATTGGGAAATTGATATCGACATAAAACTACAATTAGATTGTTTGTGATGTTGGTTTAGTGTTGGGAAATAGGGGTAAACTGAGTCAAGTTTGCTTGGGGTCGATAAGTCGAGCTGGAATAGGAATTCAAGCTCAACAGCCTTATCAAGCTCGAGCTTGAACAACCATGCGCTTGACTGGATTACCAAGCGGCTCGCTGAAAGCGGAATGACAAGGAACAATTGATTGCATGCGAAAGAAGGATTGTATGTCAGAAGACGGGAACTGCACGCTCGGATGTGGGATGAACGTCGCGATCATATTCAAATCTTGGACACAAGAAAATGAAAAGGTCAAATGTCGGGATCACATGTGGTCGGGTAGTTGGACAGAAAAATGTAACTGTGGGTGGGAAAACGAAAGGTCAAACGCCATACGGGGGATCCAAACTCTAGTGCGGGATCGAAACTTTGGTGTGAAATCAGAGCTTGAAACTTCGAAACAAGCGCTTGTCGAGCCCGTTTCATTCAAACTCGAGCTCGACTTTTGAGCTCGAGCTGGGTATTTGGCTCGCGAGACGAGCTTGAACACCCCTTGACTCGACTCGTTCACACCCCTATGAAGAAATAAAGAATTTTTTCTTTGATATATTCCTGGTAGCATAATCAGTTGTTTCTGTGTGCATTGGTGCTTTGGTCCAATATTATGATAAATTTATAATTGATTATGAGAGCTTTTATATGGGATCACTTGGTTCATTTCAAGTTTTGAACTTGGTTTTGTCAGAATGCTATGCTAAGTCTGTCTTTGCCATTCTAATATATCATATTTTCTTATTGGTCTAATTCAAGTTATATTTTGTGTGGATGATAATATTTAATTTTATTACGAGACACATAAAGATATTTATTCCTATGTATTAGCATAATCATATATATTAGAGTTATTATTCTTATTTAGAACTTTTACCTTTTTTATAATGTTAAATAATTGTTGGTAATCAATTTATGATTTTTTGTTTACTACTTTTTAAAACTATAGGTTTAAATGTGTATGGAGAGATATTTTAAGAGGTCATTGAATTCAAATATATTAAAATCTACATATGAGATAAAAAAAATGATGAAGAGCAAAATGCAAAATGTATTCGAGTAAATTTTTTTTTAAATATGTAGTACTAGAGAATTAATGTCCTTAAAATTTTAAAATTAATAGGGTCTGGCATTCAAAAAGATATTACACAAGCTATATTAATCGCAATAACCAACTTCATAACTGAAGAAATTAATGATAGCTTTTTTCTCAAATTTAATTGTGATTTGTTCAAAAGAGGAAATAACTATTGTATTGTGATTTGTTCATAAAAAATGTCATATATTTAGCATTTTTTTGGTATTGCTCGTGTTCTAGATATAACATCTAAATGTCTCAAAATTGCTATTGAACAACTCCTTTCAACTTAAGGTTTAAGCGATCAAGATTATGATGGTATTAGCATTATAAGATGAGAGTTTAACAGCCTAAAGGCTCCATGAAAATAAATAAACATGTTACATTCGGTGATTCTCAGATCAACATCAGTTAGAATTAAAATCAATTGCAATAAAATCATGTTCAATTGTTTTATTATTTATTATAATTTAAAATGCGATGAATATAATTAATATTTCATGTAAGTCATGATGAGCTTTGAGATATACAACAATAGAAGATATTAAATAAATTACATAGTAGAGAACATATAACATGATAAGGATTGAATCAAGAAATAATTCAAAGGCATGGAAACAATAAATGATGGGGTTTGCATTATACATCAATTGTAAGGTTGATAAAAATATTTTTTTCAGTAATTGATGTTTAGAAATTATTTTGAAAGATGACATAAGCTGTGAACATAGAGTGAAACATATGCATTATTAGAATCATTACAAACATTTGAATTTTCTTTTTGCCTAATTCGATGAAAGGTATATTTGATATTGTTTTTAAACTATCACAAGCTTTGCAAAAAATATAATAATATGTTATAAATGCTATATCTTTTATATAAATATCTAAAATGAGACTATAATATAAAAAAGATAACAAGTGGGCAGACTTCATCATAAAATTAACTATATTTTACGAGCAATAGAAAAATAAATGTTCCACATATGAATGATAAATAAGTAGCTCATCAACGTTCTCATCTTTGAGCTCAAGTCATAACAAATTTATATCAATTTAAGGTTGAAATTTTTTACACAATTATTGATATGCAACTTCAAAAGTTGAATAATCACTTTACAAAAGCAAATATTGAGTTATTTTTGTTTATTATCTATTTGAATCTAAATAATGCATTTTTATGTATTCAATAAAGACAAGATTATTAGAATAACACAGTTTTATCCAACCGATTTTACTCATTATAATTTGTCAATTCTAAAAAATCAATTGGAAACATATTATGGATATAGATATTCATTCCTTGTACATTGCTATTGTAAAACTCCTCAAACGTTCATTTTTGTGAGTGCTGTTAGTCCGGACGAACTGGCCTTAGTACAGGACGAACTGAAGAAAATTATGAAAATCTGTATAGTTAGTACGGACGAACTGTCTGGACAAACTGAGTAAAAATGCAAGTTCGTCTGGACGAACCTGGGTGCATCGGGACGAACCGTCGGGACGAACAAAACCTGAGAGTTTCATACATGGACGAAATAAATTGGAATTAATTTTTGTCTGTACGATCTTTGTCTAGAGGAGTTCGTCCCGGGACGATCTTGCATGATAAATTGAGGATTTGAGATATTTTAAAGAGAGAGAAAAAGGCAGGAAAGAGAAAGAGAAGGAAAGAGAAATAAGAGGCTTGATTTCGGAGGCCGCGGAGCAGTTTTCGTCCGTCGCCGCTGTTAGAAGATTTGTTTGTCTCAAAGTAAGGACTCCGAATCCTATTTCTGATTTCGAAGATTTTGAGTTTTGGTATTTTTCTGCTCAGTTTTGTGTTTCTGTTACCGAAAAATGAGCCTATCTTTGTATGGATGAAACTTTTACTGTGTAACTTTTGGTATGTTATTGAAATGATGATTTTGTATCATTTGAGTATTTTCTGAGAAGTTTTTACCGGATATTTTGAGTTATGTGCATTTTTTATCGAATAGTAAATTATATGGATGTTGTAAATTATTGCTTCAGTACAAGTAAAGCTTTGAAATGTTGTTTTATACGATTTCTGGTAATTTGATAATTTTCTGAAATTGTGTATTTCGTCTCTGTTTGGGATTTCTGTCGACTGTACGATATTTTAAGGGTTCTCCTTAATTGAGCTACTTGTATTTTGTTGTTCTATATGAATGTGCATATATGATTGAATTACTGTCATTGTTACTGAGAGACAAGTAAAGACTGGTTGAATCGTTGGTTGGAGACTGATAGACCTGACAGGATGGTGGGCCGACGGACTTTCCTTTAAAAATGGTTTGGTGTTATCCTCTACTGATCACGTAATTACTGAAGGGAGTCATAAGGAGATTTTTCTGCTGACGGGCAAGAGCGACGACTCTTATTGAGCCAACGGATACAACGATACATCGATATTCCAAGATTGAAAAACGTCGTAATAGCCATGTCTTTTACTTGTTTAGTAAAGGCTGGTTGAACCGTTGGTTGAAGATTGACCTGTCAGGATGGTGGGCCGACGGGCTTTCTTTTAAAAAGGGTTTGGTGTTATCCTCTATTGATCACGTGATACAACGATTGGGAGTCATAAGGAGTTTATGCCAACGGGCAAGGGTGACGACTCTATTATAGCCAACAGATTACTAACATACTAACATTGAAAATGCCTTAATAGCCAGTGATTGTATTTGTCGAGTAAGACTACTATACTAGAATGCATGCATGTGTAAAGTATTGTTCTTATGATCTCATTATGGATTTACTGATTTATCGATATTAATTGATTTATTGATATGGAATTGATTTATGTATTTTGAATGGATTTACTGATATTGAATTGATTTATTGATACTGAATGGCTTTACTGTACGAATTTATGAGTTTCCTGTCATTGCACGATTTCATTGATATTTCATACTGTACATGTCACTGAACACAGATACCGATATGGATATTGATATTGCATCGATTTATTGATTCATTGATACTACAGATATCGATACCGATACCGATACTACTGATCCACTGATACATTGATTCATTGTATCGATCTTATAGCACGTGATACATCGAATACTGACCGATACATGTGATACACTGACCACATGATATAGAATATGATTTTACTGTATTGATTGATTTTAATGATTATTATTGATTTATCGATTTGATTTCAACTGTCCTTACGATGTATTAAATTGATCGTTTTATGTGATTTCATATCGATTGAGATTATTGACCGAAATTGATTTCTTTATTAATCTGATTGATTCTATTGATATGATTGAGTGATGTTAATTGTATTTGGTTTGACGAATTTACTAGTACTGACTCATTTACTGAGGATTTATCATTTATGTACGGATTCATTGTTACCACACGATTTCACTATTATAGCATAATCGTTCATGTCGTCATTGGATTGTTATTAATATTGATACATACACTGTTGCTACTGATTCACTAAACTGACATTATGCACGTGATATACTGAGCAAGTGACATGTGATTCCACTAAGCACGTGATATTGATTTCTGGGTTGCATATGATTAATTGAGCAAGTGATAAATAACTGGAGTTTGCAAGTGTATGTTGGTATGCTGTGATACGATTCTACTTCATTGACTCGACTGATGTTATAGACTGATGAGATAGATAAGACGACTACTGTAGAGATGTGATGTACGTACTGATTTATTGAACATTATAGATTTTCTACTGTTCACTGATTCTATCACTACTGATTTTGGATTCTATTGTTTATGCATTGATTTCTGTTTATGTACTGATTTTCGTATCTACATCGATTCAATGATCATGTGTAAGTGATTGATATTGATTTGATTGTTTGACATGCATATTGCTTATGCATCATCCTTTGATTTTAGTTATAAGCTTTGGTGACCAACTAGGCTATTTAAGCTCATTATATATAGTTAACAATTTCAGGTCAGAGCAATAGAGTAGGAAGTGATGGTTGATCAAGACTGTTGAAGAATCCTCTCACTATAGACGCTTGGGATGTCACAGCTATTTTATTGTATGAAGAATACAAAATATCATTTGGGAAATTAGAGCAGAGAAGGAAGAAGATGAACAGTATAGAGCATATGCAGAAGCAGTCGAGGAGGTCCGCTCACAAACCTCGCAAAAGAAAAAGCGGGATTTTTTATGGGGGTCATAATAGAGTGGTAGAATAGATGAAATAATGGGTTTTAGATGGTATATCAGTAAATACAAAAATTTAGGTGCTGAATATATATTTATAATAGTTTGAAGTGTTATGTTTGTAAAAATCCCTTTTATTTTCTATGTCAACCAACTAAATCTAAAAAAGTATATTCTAAAATTCTTTTTGGATCAAAATACCCCCTCTAGACCGATTACTACTCTTAAATTTACCGCGGCAAAAATTGATCAGAACAACCAATATCATTATTTGAACGCTAATCAAATATTAATGATTCACATTAAAAAACTTTTATGATCATGATTTGAACATGATTTGAATATGATTTTTGATATATCATAAAAAATTATCTTGATCGGGCGCGAAGCTCGAGGCAAAATCAAGCTGTAAACTATAAAATTAAATCTGGGATCACCTGAACTCCAATTTTAGTAAACTTATAGTCAAAGTGAGCGTCTCGGAAATACAAACCCAACGACACCAAATTCAACTCAATCGGAGCCCAAAAGAGTCCAAATTAAGGACCCGAAGCGCTGTTGAAAAATTTGAACCACAATTTGGAACTTTTATTTGGTCCGGTGAACGTACGCTCCTCTACGTTCGGCCACCAATATTTTAGCGACACGTAGCATGAAGAAAAGTCGCCGACCTGACCCGTTGTTTTTTGGGTTCTAGCGCATGCGTTTTTTTAAATCCTTGACGAGCCGAACAACATCCCATTACCTTTTCGATATATTTCAAATACCTAGCAAATACCGAGTTGTACCTAGTTTTTTCTAGCAATACCGAGCAAATACCGAGCAAATCCCTAGCAATACCGAGCAAATCCTGAGCAAATACTGAGTTGTACCGAGTTGTACCGAGTTTTTTCTAGCAATACCGAGCAAATACCTAGTAATACCGAGCAAATCCTTAGCAATACCGAGCAAATACTGAGTTGTACCGAGTTTTTTTCTAGCAATACCGAGCAAATACCTAGCAATACGAGCAAATCCTTAGCAATACCGAGCAAATCCTGAGCAAATACTGAGTTGTACCTAGTTTTTTCTAGCAATACCGAGCAAATACCTAGCAATACCGAGCAAATACCTAGCAATACCGAGCAAATCCCTAGCAATACCGAGCAAATCTTGAGCAAATACCGAGTTGTAGAAAAACTCAATACAACTCGGTATTTGTATAGTTTTGGTCTTCACAGAGTGGTATTTCTCGTTTTTGCAAAGCAATACTGAGCAAATATCGAGTAATACCGAGAAAATCGCAAACATAGCATTCCCGGGTTCCGCTCCGGGTCAAGTCGTCGGGCCGCGCGGTAAACAGTAAGAGCACGTGGCGACATGTTATTGGCGGCCGAACGTACCTCTACGTCAGGTTAGAGGACGTAATAATTGTTCCACAATTTGAGTTACCAAACGATTTTGAAACATAACATGCTTATAATTGAATCAAGCGGCTCGACGAGACGAATCCAATGAGCCCAATATCGCTAAATTCCAACATCATTAAGACCTTCAAATGTCTGATAAACAGTCCATGATCAAAGGATTCAATATCAATCGTCCATCTATCCACTCCCTATTTACCCCTGATCTATCACCTATTTACAAGCCATGCCACTCCAGAAATTTATAAATAGACCCCTCATTTCTCTTGAAAGGGGACCCAAGCAATAAGAAGATAAGAGAAGAAGAAGGGAATGATAAGAGGGAAGAAACTCCTCATCGACCACCGCCAGAGTTCTGCCCGACGCCTAAGTGATGCCGAAGTTCTGCCCGACCCCAAGTGACGCTGAAATTCTGCCCGACGCCCATGTGACCCCGAAATTCTACCCGATGCCGGAATTCTGTCCAAGCAACACCGGAATTCTGCCCAAGTGACGTGCAAACTTTTGTCTGACGTTCAAGTGACATCGAAACTTCGTCTGATTTCCAAGTGACGTCAGAATTTTAAGTGACTCTGAATTCAACTCGAATACACAATTTATGTGTAACTGGACTTCAATCTGGAAGTAAACCATTGTAATATGATCATCCTAAATTATAAGGACGAGTCAACCTCTTGTATCTCAAGCAAACACTAGTGAAACTTTTTTCAACTTGGCGTGTCTCGTGGTTTTTCCCCTTTCTAGGATTTTCCACGTAAAAATCCGGGTGTCTTTATTTCTCTCATGTTTGTGTGCTAGATGTATGTACAACATTGAGACGGAAACTTTCTAACTCTATCGCCGCGTATATTCTAGTTCGCAACAATTTTATATCATTTTCTTCATTAAAGCAGCTTTTATGTCATTTTCTAAAAAATCGGTAGGAGGAACTGGAAACCAGCGTTGTTTTTTCCTCCAAAAACTACATCCTCCCATCCACTTCCACCTCCATGACTTTCAACTCGGTGAGCTTCTCCAACTAACTCAAGTTAACGAGTCGGATTGGAGCTTATATTTATATTGGCGTATCGAGCTCGAGCTCAAAACGCAAACTTGACTTGAGCTCATTATTGATTGGATGAGCCGATCTCAAATTAACTAAACATGTCTAGAGGCCAATCAAGATATATCAAATTACTATATAACGTTGCATAACAATGGTACACAAAAATTTGATAGGCTTACACCCATCAATGGAAGGAAAAGGTAATGTTTGACAATTAAAACTAAGCTTTCGATCATGCTTTAGACTGAACCTGATATGACGCGGAAGGTGGCATCGAATTCCACGTATTCAATTCATACAGAGCAACTCGGACATCAATCGGACCTTTCAAATACGATTTAATACTGGCATCGCGTACGATAGGAGGAAAAGTAGTCGCATCGGTCGGGGGGAGAGAGAGGAGAGAGAACGGAAGAAGGAAAGAGAGATCGGCTTCGCTTGTGAAACCTCGAGTTCTTGAGACCTAATTCCTTGGTCGATCTGTGATTCTATATCAGTGATTCGTCTCTAGCAAGGTTAGTCTCTTTTATCATCGGCCTTCATTTCCCTCGATCTGCACCGGCCGGCTTCTTTATCTTTAAGGATTCGATCTCTGTGAACGCGATTTCGGCTTGACGAGTAGATGTATTTCTGTTTTTTTTTTTTTGCATCTGATAGATTTTATTTTTGTTGAAGCTGTCTAGATTAATTGAAATATTAATTGTTGTTTGTGAGACTTACTACTGTGCCATCTATTGGATGAGATCCACGCGGATCTGTTGCTTGAGCTATGTCGGTTAGCTAGAAAAAAAATTCTAAAATGACTGTAGAACACTGTATGTACTTAGTTCCTTTAACGATGCATATTGTTCTGTGTTCCATTCATCTTATATTCGCTGTCCTTGGCATACTTTTTTTATTAGTTCATTTTTTTTAAATTTTTTGTTTGATTTATTTTGATACATGATTACCAGATATGTTTTGTTTGCTTTTGATGTATTCCTATGTATGATTGGTTTGCTACAATCTTAGAGGAACGACTGTTTAAGATGGATAGTAAACCAGATGTCTAGGGGTTTGTATGAAGCTTACGGCTGGTGTTTCTATTGCATTTTTTTGCATGCTATTTGGGAATTAAGAAGCTATATGACGTACTTGAGTACTTGATGATGAAGTACATGCGCGATATTTATTTCTTGGTAGTGAAGCTCTCTTAAGCTTGTGCTGTTGGTATTGCTGATTGTTTGTGATCTTGCTAGGCTACTTTCTGCCGAAGTATTATCATAGTTAATTATTTTTTTTTGTGTTATTCCTTTTTTTATTAATATTTCTTCAGGTAATTTAATCCTAAAAGGCCAGTTTTCTTTGGGTATGAAAATGTTGATTTTCGTTTTCCCTGTTGATGTAGTGTTTGCACTCAATTGTGTAGACTCAAATGACCTTCAAAGGGTATCAGGATTTTTGTGATTGTATTGCATTCTCTTTGCATGTTGTTTGAGTATAAATAAGTTTTATTGGTGTACTTGAGTACTGCATGATGAAATTCATGAGGGGTATTTGCTTATTGGAAGCCATGCTTTGTTAGTCTTGCATCATATGTTTTGTAGTTGCCTGTGATCTGTATGCACTTCAACTCAAGCATCATCATCATTGATTTTTTTGTTGTTTTTTTATTGAATATTTCTTGCAATGTTTTAATTCTAAAAGATAAGTTTCCTTTGCGGCTGAAAATGTTTATATTCAATTTTCTAATATGCATATTGGTTGCACTCAATTTTGAGAAATCAAATGACCTTCCAAGGGTATCAATATTAGAAGATTTGTAGTTTCCATAGGAAATAAGTACCACAGATGTTTAACTTAGCTAACCTTTTTTATCATTTAATTTGTTGGGTCTTTATTTTTGATGCTAGTCCAGGCCAGGTGGTAAGTTTGAATTTATGTTCAATAATCCAGTGATATTCCTAGCAACTTTTATTTGTTTTTTGTAAATAGTTCTCATCTTTGCATTGCTGTTCAATTAGAAGGGAAAAAAAATATTTGATATTCATTTTTATTACTAATGCATCAAAAGCTCTTTCTCTTAGATCATATTGTGTAACATTGGTGAAAATTTATGTTGATGCTTAATCAAGCATTTTACTGCAAGTGGCTTCTTTCCTATGAAAAATAGTTAGATTTGTAGGTTAATTACACCTTTTGTTTAGTCCTTGTTATCTTTTTATTTTATTATTTTTATTGTTAAAATTTTGCAATAAATGATAAAGTGATCTTATGTTAAATCTTATGTTGTTTTAATGTTTACCATCCACCTTTTATGTTTATTCTTTGATTGTATTTATGTTTCCATAGTGTTCTAGAATATCACTTATCATTTGAAAAGAATGCAATATAAGGTTCTCATCATCATCATTATTCATATTATGTTCCCACTGTTATGATAAATTTATGTACATAAGTCCTTTGTTATGTGTCCGATGTTCAATTGAACAAATTCCCATGATAAACCTATACCTTCATCTTTGTTGCTCTAGTGTTTGGTTTGGTCTCTTTTGATGATTTGTACATTTTTTGTTCAAACAAATAATATATGGAAACTAATCTTAAAAAAATTATATTTAGTGCTTACATTTAGAATGGATATGATTGATTGATAATCTAAATATAATGTAAATTATAATACAGTAACAACAACAACAACAACAACAACAACAACAAGCCTTTATCCCACTATGTGGGGTCGGCGTAATATGGGATGGGCATTGCTTGTTGTGCCTTGAAATTGTGATATCTTTGATTGCAAATCTGTAAGTGACAAGCTAATGAAATAGGATAAGTTTTTTTGGTTTACTATAGGGAAAATGAGAATTATTTGTCTTTGAACATTACCATGAATCCACTTATTTTTGGGCATTCATTTTTGTTGTTAGATTTGCAGTAGTGCTTGCTCAACTTTTGCCCTTCTTCAAATGAAAGATTGCAAAGCAAATTTGTGCTTTCTCCCATCAGACTTATGTTGTGGTAGGCATTCAAATGTGATTAGACTTCTTGGGCCTTGAGGATGATTGGTGCCTTTGGAAGCAATTGTGATGCTTTGTTGAGAAGGAAACCAAGGTGGCAATTTGTTTATATATGGAGTCCATAATAGTCTATGATTCCCTCCCACTCAATCTTATCCATGATAATGCATGCAGTGGTTGCTTATGGAAGCTACATTTTTCATATGACTCATCTCAATGGTTGTTTTTTCTTCTTGAAATTATATCAAATTTCAAATTGATTGTGTTGGGAAATAAATGTGAACTAGCTATGTGTTTATCATTATTCATGAATTATCTTGAAATTTTATTCGCTGATGCAAAGAAGAGTGAAGAGATATGCCAGGCTAGAAGATAGAAGCTTAAATTTGAGTGAGTTGCTTTGCTCGAAGAGCCATCAAAACACTAGTGTGAACAGGAGGACATCGAGATAGTGGCTCTAGTGAATGAGAGATTGTAATTAGGAGGTTGGTAGTGATTAAGCTGGAATGGCTAGGTGCTTTAGTGGCTGGATTCTTGGAAATTTTCTATTGTTATTGTTGTGATGAAGAAAAATTGTAGCAGTACCGTCATAGAGTATCATTACAAGAAATAAACCAACTCGGCGATATTGAGGAAGGATTGATGCATATTTTGTCATAATCACAAATAAAGTTTCATGTACTCTTGAGCTACAGTGTATTTATTTATTTTTTTTCATTATGGATTTTGTTCAACAAACTTGTTGAACCATGCAATTCTTGTACTTTTTTGTTTTGTGTTTCTCTCTACCCTTTTTTTTTGGTTTTCTCCACACTTTTCTCTTTACTTTCCTAATAAATGACATTGGATTAACTATCCTAATAATTTTGTTACATTCTAAGGGAAAAATAGGAGCAATGAATCTTACCAATGAGAATGTGAAAAGAGATGAGGTTGATTTGAAAATTCTTGGATTTTAAGAGACGGATTGAAGACTACGTGCATCAAAAGAAGCTTCATTTACCTTTCTTGGGACAAATCTGAGTTCATGAGCTACTAAGATTAGGGTAGGCTTACCAAAGTTGGGACTTGTGCGCCCATCATTTACCTAAATGTTACACTCAATATTAATAGTGATTAAACTCTATCACATATATTCTAGAAGTTATCTCCAATAATTAAGATATATTTAATGAGAGAATTTTTTTAATTCTTAGGATGGTGGAAGTTGCGTTTGCCCCCCCCCCCCCCCCCCCCCCCCCCCAAACAAACACCCCCCCCAAATAAAAAAGAAAAATCCAGTTAATTGCTGATGGTTTCTTTTGTTAGAAAATCCAATGAAAAAATATGTTCCTTCAGGTTAATGCCATCTTTACATGAAAGCTGGGGTGGTAAATTTTTCATATGGGTCTATATTTTCAAATCTCAATAATTTCAAATATTTAATCTCAAGTGATTGTATCTCGAGATGAGAGTCAAGTGAAGAATCTTGTTTTGCTTTGGATATTTAAAGTAGAGAAGAACTATGATAAAAGGGGAATAATTGAGGGAGATTAAAATTTCAATGGAGAATGCATAGCCAAAATCAAAGAAGTCAATCAAAAGGTTGCAACATCATATGCTGGCTATATGAGCACGTTAAATGCATTAAACGAGGTTACTGACAAAAGGAAATTAGAGATGCTTAGAAGCAAAAATGAGGAGCCTGGATGCAACCACAAAAGATATTCATTATGAATTGATCTTTGTCTTCGATAGTTGCAGGTCAAGAATCTGGATTTGTTTTTTTTTCCAACCCTTCAAGGGGTTGATAACTAATTATTATTTAGAGTATTACTTGAATGTTTATTCTTGCTGAAGTAGAAACATATGATGCTCAAATAAAAATCTCAAATTAGACTATATAGAAGCTTTACCAGGTAATATGTATTACCAGGACTTCTTATACAGATATAACACTTGAACATTGGCTCAATTACCAAAGGATAAGAGATTATTGTTTGTAAAATGGATTTTTTAGGATTAAGGAAGACCATAATAGTAATAAAAAATGTAAAGCTAGACTAGTGGTAAAAGGGTTTTAATAAAATAAGATATTTACTTTCATTAGAATTTGTTCTCTTGCTTACAATGAAGTACTTTAAAAGCTAGACTAGTGGTAAAAGGGTTTTAGTAAAATAAGATAATTGCTTTCATAAGATTTTTTTTTCTCTTGCTTACAATGAAATACTATTAGATGTGAAGATAAATTTGTTGTCAAGTATAAAGACTAACTTGCATCTTGAGCAGGTGAAGATAAATTTTCTTCATGGTGATTTGAAGGGAATCTACATGATGCAATGCTCCTTATGGTTCTTGAAGTTCTTTAAGTAGAAAGTCGTATTGCTAGTTGAATTAAAGTAAACTTCTTATCTGGGATTGATACCATAAATTTAGTGGGTTTATCCATTAAATTAGCTTCACAGAATGCCATGTGGATCATTTTTACTATATTAATAGAGTTGGTAAAGGTTATTTGATATTATTTTTATATGTGGATGTCATGTTGATTGCAGAGAAGAATATCATTAGCTATTAACAAATTGAAGCAGTACATGTCAAAGGAGCTCAAAATGAATGATTTTGGAGGTGCAAAAAAAAATCTTGGGATGAGGATTGATTATGATACAATGTTTAGTACTTTGAACTTTGAAGCTAGCTGAGGTTGATCTTATTTAGAATGTCTTAAGTAGATTTAATATACTGAAGACAAACTCATCTACCCAGTCGTTTTTGTACTCTTTAGAAAAAAGTTATGTGCCAAAAGGCCTATATATTTTAATAGTTGGCTCATTAATATACATTACGATGCTTCAGATTCGACATAGTTCATGCAATGATAATGAGCCATTGCATGTCAAATCTTGGAAGGATTTATTGTGTGGATGTGAAGTTGGTTTTCTGTTATTTGAAAGGCATTGCAAATATATCTTCTGAATGTAAGAAGGGTGATCTGAAACTTGAGGGCATTGTCAATACTGATTTAGGTGCTGATCTAAATTGCTAAACCAGCATTGCATGCTATATTTATAACTTGAGCTCTACTAGTTTTATGTCACGATACAAAAGAAAATGATGCCAAACACAGAAGTTGAATATGTTTGAGTTAGTGATACTGACAGAAAAACAAAAGTTTGATTGAAGAACTTCTTAGAAAAGTAACAAAATAATAAGATGACAGTCATTTAATGTGATAGAAAGAGGTTATGCACTTATTGATAATGCAGCATTTCATTCCTAGACAAATTATTTTCAACTTAAATATAATTTTATTTAAGTTTATTGAAAGAGAACATGATGGGGACATTAATATATGGAAAGTTAATCATAAAAGGGGCCGTAGATCGACGACCAGGATTGAGTCGTTATATTATTAGTTGTTATGTGTGTTGTATGTTAGTTTAATTTAGTTTGCGAACTTTTTTTTAATGATATGTTGTAAGCCCAAGCTGTCTTTTGCTCTTGTCATGTTGGTGATGCCTATATATATGTTCACCCCCCCCCCCCCCCCCCCCCCCCCCCCCCCCCCCCCCCCCCCCCCCCCCCCCCCCCCCCCCCCCCCCCCCCCCCCCCCCCCCCCCCTTTATAAGGTGATGATGATTATTTGAATGAAATGAATTCTGATTTTAGCTCTCTTCTCTTGTGTGAGAGTGAGTGTGGTGGAGTGGTGAAGCCTTAGGAGAAGGCAAATGAAGTGCCCAATAGCCCATTAAGGTGAGCTCTTCTTTTTCCCCTTGTATCTCTTCCCCTTTCCCTCCTTCCTCCCTAACCAACGGTCAACCCCCTTCCACCGCCTATGGCAAGCCCACCACCACCACCTCCCCATCCAAGTTCCCAATCCAAAATTTCCCAAATATGAAATTTTGACCTTTGGGATTCCAATTGGACCACTCTTCATGTTAATTAATGGGAAGTTGACTCATTAATTTCCTCTCCTTATTTTCATTTTCAAAACTAGTTGGGAATTGAAAATACCATAACCCCTTCCCTTTCCCTATGGTTGGTCCACTCTTGAAACTCTTCAAGTTAATTAATAGGAAGTTGACTCATTAATTACAAAATTAACTTTATCTTTTCCCTTTTCCAAAACAAATTTTCTAATTTCCAATCCCACTCTCTCCCATTCCCCTAACCCCCACCACATCTGAAGGAAGCTTCCCTGCGATGCAAACACCCAAGTCTTTCTACTCTTACTTCATTCATTTAAGTAGATATCTTTAAAGTCAAATTCTTTGTGACATCATTACTTTCATGTTAATTTAAATCAACTAGCTTCTTAAATCATTGAGTGCATGATTCTCGTAGTGACTGATCTATATTAAATGTTGGATCTTTTTGCCAACCAATGCTAGCTAAGTTGTTGATTTGATTTATCGTTCTTGAATTCCAGAACTTTGGTTGTGGTTAATTGCTATTTGTGCATTGCCTTTCTTACTTGTTTGAAGTTTGTTTTAAGCATCCCCATGATTAATAGCTTGCTGATTTTAAATTTAACTTATATTTAATTTCATAATGCAAGTCTTCACATGCTAGTCCTAAACCAAAACATCTTATTATTGAAGAAAATTAAAGGAACCTATGACCTGACTAGAAAATGCTAAAAAAGGCAGTCATTATAGAGAACATGAAGTTTTGTGAATTCCTAGTTAACCTACATTATTAGTCTGGCGGAGATGCTGTGTTTAATTTTTTTTTCTAGGAGATATTGTATCAAAAAGTCAGTCTCAAGTAGGAGATTATTAAATGCGGAGCCCATTTTACTTTCATATTCAGTTGCGGTTCAAATTAATTGTTGTTTTTCATTGATAAACAATATTCAAAGCTCTGTTACAGACTCATTCCTATTTTTTTGTTCATTCAAATACTTCTCATCCAAGTGCATGCATTGAGTTACAAGTGTTATCTCCATGGAAATTTTTCTCCGTGCGATGAAACCAAATTCCAAAATGAATTTTTTGAGAACTTACATGACGGATTTGGATATGTTTGTCGTTATGTCAAGATGCTATTTGTTAGTGTACTGAGTACTATTAATAGTTGAGTTGAGATATGCGTTGGTGCTTAAGAGGGAAGCCTGTTGAGTATGAGTTGTGCTAAGAAATCAATGGGAGCACTCGTGGATTGGGATAATCTGTTGACTTTGTTCTAGCAGATGGATCAATTTTAGTATGTTGGTAAATAACATTCAGGTGCTAGAGTGGATGGATTCTTCAATGCAATTGAAGTCTTTGTGATGAGGAAAAGTCTTCACAATGGTGCACACAAAGTTTGATTGGTGCAGTGCAAGAAATCAACCAGTATGGTGATGCTGCAAAGGGCCAATGCTTATTTTTAATGACAATAGCAATCAGTTCTTGGTCATTTTAATCTTTTAACCGTTTCTTGAGGAAATTTTGATGAACTTTAGTAAAATAATTATGTGGTTGCGGGTATAGGTTAGAATGTGAAACAAACTTGCTAAACAACCTAATTTCTTGTGTCTTTGATGTTGAGTTTTTGTATTCAATTTTTTCTTTACATCCTGGCTTGGCTTATTTATTTTCTTGACAAAATTTGATACTTTGACCTGCGATCTCTGGCCTCAAACTCCAATGAAATGCGCAATTGAAGAAGCATACATGAATGATTACACGCACACCTATAAATACTATTGTAAATTGAATTGAGATAATTTATCTAGATTACGGACGCTTCAATTTCTTGCACTACTGAGCAAATATGTTAGATTTGGCTTTTTTAAATTACCTTGGTGGGAAGGGCTAGTTGAACTTATGGGTACCCAAATGAGCCCGTAATGGAAGAGTGCATCTTCTTTAGTAAGCGCTTATAATGTTTTCCAAATTCCTGCCTGAATGGTTAAGCAAATGTCTATGGTACCGTAAAATAGAAGCATTGGACATATGTTCATTTTGACTCAGCGGATGTTAATCCTCACAAAAGATTTCATTGTCACTTTATCCTCTGGGTTAATTGGGTCAATATCCAGCCAAAATGAAATATATATATTAGTAAATGTTTTATAAATGTGAGTTTTGATTAGTTTATGTATAAAACATGTTATATGCTTAATTGGCAATTATATTTTTTTCATTCTGCTATGTGCATGCAATTTCCATCGATTAATTCTTAGGCTTTCAATTTGGAAGTGTTGGTAGATAAACCATTTTTTTTTTCTCTTTATAAATTTTAAATATTTTCCATACTGGACCGGGAAGTGTGGGCCTTTGTCACTTGGTTGACACTGCCGGTCTGATATGTTTTAAATGTCAAGTAATATGGAAATGATTTTCTATATGCGAAGTTTTTTGTATGTGTGATATATGCTTGTTATCTGTTTATGTCCCTACATTTAGTTCCAATCAACTATTGTCTGTTACCTCACTCCCTTCTCATCCTAGGAGCGGTTTATTTGTTCCTTAAACATATGACCTCTAAATAGAAACAATCCCATTTGTTTTATGACTTTTATCTCAAGGTGTGACTCATAATTATTTGTTCCTGAATATTAGGTTTAATTTTCATAGCCTTACCTGATTGTTAGAAGATATTGGTGAAGTACAGTCTTACATACAACATGGTAATGATTATTTTACGGGTTTCCTAAGACTTCTGTGCTCTACCTGTAATTCATTATAATTTTTTGGTTTGCTTGTGCCTAGCTGTCTTGTCATTCCGTACATTGTCTGATTTTATTTATTAGTACTTCTGATCTTCTGCATGTGAGTGTGGGTAATGGCAATGAAATATCTGGGAACGGCCAGTTCAGATAACCGTATAAATGCACAATTACATGCTAGTGTATGTGTGTTTTTTTCCATCTTGCATGTGCGATCATTGTTGTTGGTATATAATTGGGAATTTAGAACACCCAATTTACTTGTTGGGGTTTACTTAGTGAATTGGGCATATGTTGTCTGATGTGATATAATGTAGATATTTCAATCAATGAGGTTTTATACATTTCAAATTGGTTTTAAAATCTTTTGCTAAATTTTTTGGGGTGATGGTGTTGGGTTTAGTTGGATTAGTTAGGGCATGTAGAAGGCATGCTCTAGATGCAAATGTTGTAGAATGAAATCTAATCTTTGTTTACCATGCTATTATAATTAATCATTTTAAAATGGAGGGTTTGTGTTCTTTCTTTCTTTTTTTATCAGAAGGGTAATGTCGTATGTTTAGTATCCATGCCCTATTTGCCTGATTCCACATGAAACTTGGGCTGATTAAAGTTTATAATTATGAATGTCTTGTTATAGAAAAATGATTAAATTCTTTTGGATAAGAGTGTCAATATTTAACCCTACTTGAAAACACGACCCGAACACGTCCCAAAAATTCTTAATTTGGGTCAACCAGGTTGCAAATTCTAACCTGATTGAAAATTCGGTTTGGGTTGGGTCAACCCGAAAACCCGAAATCAACCCGCATGACTTGAGTCATGATCCCCTTGCGCCCGCACCCTGCATCTGTGGCCTCGCGCCAGCCCCTGCTCCCACGACCGCACTTGTGCTAGCGCTCGCACATGCACTATCGCACCCGAGCTCGTGCCAGTCTCGTGCGTCCCCTCACCAGCTCGTCCTCGCACGCTTGCCCCCTTGCCTTCTGCCCTTGTGGCCCTTGTGCTCGCTAGCTCGCACCTTGTGGTTTAATGGTTAGCGGTTTGTGTCGGGTCAACCTAGGTTAGACATGGGTCAGGTTCGGGTCCATATATATGACTTGCGTTGCAATTTTGGGTCGGGTTTGGATCAACTGAATTGTACCTTGGTCAATTTTGGATTCAACTCAAATTCAACTCGAATACCCATTTTGACACCCTACTTTTGAATTTCTTTTGGTCTTTTTTTAATTTTGCGCTTCATTTGATTATTGTGATTTTTTTAAAACCTTATCAATACATTGGAGGATATAGGATAATGGAGCCCTTGCACTCATAAATCTCTGCACGTTATTCAAAACAAGCTATTCCTTTATTGAAAATTAATTTATGCTGTTGGGTTTTAGAACTTAATTATGGATTTGTACTATTCCTCAACAAATGCAGGATAGTGTTATAACCAAGTCCAGATATGTCACCAGCTTCGAAGTCAAAGTCCAAGGACAAGTCTTCTCCAAAGAAAGGCAAGGAACAGTCAAAGAGTTCCATGAAACCCTCAAATGCTCATTCAAATGGTCGTAATGGTTCCCCTGCTAGCTCTTACAATCCAGTTATGGGAAACTGTCACACCCTTGAGATTTCATCGTCTTCTTTCTCAACTCCTCACAGCAATGGCCGGTTTAGAAGCGTCGATGATCCAGATGATCATTCTGGGAGTTCACAAGGTACAACAACAGAATATGATTCCATGTCCAACAATGGTAGCTGTTCAGGTGAATCAGAAGACCAGAAGGATAAATCAATCAGCTCTCCAGCTCAACCAGAGACTATTCCCGGTTCCGACGATGGCAAACGGTGCAAGATTCGCCAGAAGAATGAGAGGAAGCACCAACGGCAGAAGGAGAAGCGAGCTCAAGAGCTGCATGAGCGCTGTATTTCATTCCTAACTTCCAGGAAGCTCGAAGCTCTTTCTCACCAGCTTGTGTCCATGGGTTTCCCTGCTGATCGCGCAACCATGGCCATCATAGCAAATGAAGGTCGGATGGAGGAGTCTGTCGCGTGGTTGTTGCATGAGGAAGAAGAGGATAACAAACAGCAGGTTTCAATTAACTTAGCGGACAAAAGCTGCATTAAGATTGATATTAAAGATGAGCTTGCAAGAATTGCAGAAATGGAGGTTCAACACAAATGCTCAAGGCAGGATGTTGAGAGGGCCATTGTTACTTGCGAAGGTGATTTGCTAAAGGCCGAGGAGAATTTGAAGTTGCAGAAAGTATCCGTTTCTGCAGCAATTATGCCCAAGCCAAATGAATCTGCTGGTTCCTTGCAGCTAAATGATAAGGAGGCAACAACTCATAAGAGCCCAATATTGATAAGAAATCCCATGAAAGGAATCACTCAACAACAGAGACTGGATGAAAGAGATTTTAACAACTCAAAAAAACTGGTTCCTGGAACTTCATCACAGGAATCTGTGAACAAGAACACTCAGCAATCACTCAAGAGGATACTGCCCAAGCCGCCGGCGATGACAACGGCGGCGACTGATTGGTCGAAAACACAGGCTAGTTCTGTTGATAAAAGGTGGTCGACAATGAACACTCCAGTTTCATTGGCTTCATTAGTACAAGTTTCTGGACCTGCAGCAAAGCTCGAAGCTCGATTTGCGGCGACGGCCCGAGTTGTGAAAGAACCCTTTGTTGTTATGCAACGACCAAAGCAGAAGTCGCCGCCGCCGCCGCCGCCGCCGCCTTCAACTATTGGCATGAGCGTGTCACCTCCAGCTTCTGTAAATAGTGGAATGGGAAGGAATGGTTTTACAATGCAGCAATTCTACCCTCAAAATCATCTCCAGCCAACTCCGTCCGTACCAACAGAGTTGCCAGCATCAGCTCCGCCCGGCCGCCTCTGGAATACATCTGGGACCATCTCATCGCCATTAGCGACACCATCATCTCTTGGACTTTACACTGGCTGGGGTTCGCCCGGATCTTCCAAGTCATCATCTCAAAACGACTGGAACTCATTTGGTTCCACCCCACATCCCGACTACACAACCATCGACTGGAGCTTAGATCCGGCACCGAGAAAATCATCCACGAAGATCGATATCGTATCCGACACATGGTCGACGATGTTCATGGGAGGAAATGCTACAGCTCCTCCTCTCATGAATAATGGAGGTGGAGCTTATCTCCCAGAATTACAGGAAGTTAATAGCCGTTTAAGTGGTTTAAGTGATTACTCTGCTCCAGCTGGTTCACTGGAGTGGAGTAGCCCGTTTGAGGGAAGGGATCTGTTTAGGGTTACTAGGCAGTATGTGACCTCTCCTTCCATGTAATAAATGCTGGATTTAAAATGAAAAACAAACATATATTTGGTTTGTGGGTCTTTTGGTTTTTAATTGTTTCAGTGCTGGTTTGATTCAAATTGCCTGTGGTTACCGCATATATCTTAGGCTTCGGTTGCGACGGTTTTTTTCCTGTTTCTTAAAGCAGTCTTTTAATACAATTTTTTTAATTTTTTTATTAAAAAATAGCTTTAAGAAGGAATAAGAAAGCCGTTATAAATGAAGCCTTAGTTTCTTTTTTATAAGAAAAAAAAAAATTATCATCATTGATTCAACTGTTATCTCTGTTTTATTAAATAAAGTTTTGATTTTTAAGGTTGATATGAAGTGATTAGAAAAATAATTAGTAAAAAATAAATTCATCTTTATTTTAAATTTTTATATTTTAGAAGTTATTTTTTTAAAAAATGAAAATTATGGCTGAGTAAAGAATTTTATTAGCAAAATTAATAAATTTAAGAATCGATTTCGGATGATTATAATTTTTTGTAAAAATGTTTATGAAGACAATTATAAATTTATTATGAAGAAATTAATTTTTTTAAATTGCTATAAAAAATAAAATTTTAATATAATTCTTTTTAAGACAAAAAAAAAAAGTAACATCGGAACAGACATTAAGTTATTTTTTTTAAAAAAAGAAAATTATGGCTGAGTAAAGAATTTTATTAGCAAAATTCATAAATTTAAGAATCGATTTCGGATGATTATAATTTTTTGTAAAGATATTTATGAAGACAATTATAAATTTATTATGAAGAAATTAATTTTTTTTAATTGCTATAAAAAATAAATTTTTAATATAATTCTTTTTAAGAAAAAAAAAAAGTAACATCGGAACAGACATTAATTGAGATCTGTAACAGTAATAAATCTATTACCAACATACCCTAAAAATGCCCAAACAAATTTGGCCCGGTTAGATGTCTAATTAGGGCTCTCAATTTGAGTCAAGGAGCCAGGTCGAATACGACTCAGTTTTACAAATGGTTCAGGATTTTCAACCCGAACCCTACCCAACATGACCTGACCCGCAATCTCGAAATAGGGTTTAGTTCCGTCGAGGTCGACTGCACAAGCAAGAGTGCAGGCTTGCAGTTTCATCGAGCCCGAGTTGGCGAGTGCGGGAGTCAGTGAGTGCGACAATGCGGGGTGCGTCTAGCCCTAGCCGTTGAGGTCGATTGGTCGAGCGCGAGTGTTGTTTGATGGTCTGAGTGCATGCGGGGCATTTCGTGGGGCCGCGGGTGACGATGATATGTCGGTTTGGGCTAGGCTAGCTAGGGGGCGCAGAAGTCAGCAGCAGCAACTGGGCTAGCAGCGCCGTTGGAGAAAGGGCTAACAGCAGGTCAATTCTGATCAAACCCGAGTTGTGGTGTCAACCCGACCTGAACCATAAATGGGTCCAAAAATAGGACTTGAGAATTAGATCCGTTTCTTTATCGGGGTGACCCGAGCTCATATTTTTTGGATCGGATTTTATGTCGTGTCAAATATTCCATCTACATGTTCGTTTGGGGTAGATATGCAATAAAGAAAAGTGATTTGTAATTTTACAAGGGCCTTGGGGTCAATAGTAAGAAATGAGGAATAAACTGACAGGGTAATATAAACCAACTAATATGTTATTTTTGTCGAGCCTATCATCTCCATCGGAACTAGGGTTTTCTTTTGTCGCCATGAGTGCCCAGAAACAAGAAGAGCTCCTTACGGCTCTTCTCGAGCAGCAAAAGATCAACGTAAGCCTTCTATTTAATCTAATGAATCCTACCGAAGCAGAAATGTGTTCACTGGTCATCATCTTTCTTTCTTGATTTGTTTTCTGTCGACTCGTATTGAAGCGTTTACCTATCCAAACTTGTCCTTAAAGTATCGCTGCTTGTTAGTTCGATGTAAACATGAATGCTTTTAGGATATGTTTGATTCTGTGTTATTTAGATGCCAGCATTGTACGTCAAATCCTTAAAGATAGCCATATTTTCAGGATTAAAGTGAAATATTGAAATGTCTGAATATCTCCGTATGTCTGCCAATTTTGAGTGCATCTAGGGGCTAGATCTCACTTATTTAGGATATAATAATCATTTATATATTTTAGCAGACAAAACAATTGGCATCTCCTGTGATAGCAAAATGGCTTTTTTCGGGTTAACACCTGCAGAATCTCATAAGATCGTAATACATTTCTAATTGAACCTTGATGGTACAAGGAGAAACTGATCTGGAAATATAGTAAAATAGCAGGTAAGGTATTTGTGCGATGTTTGCTTTCAAGAGCCAACTTTAAGCTTGTCTATGTTGCATTATGGTTGACTTTATTTGCAAAATGCCATGGTGATGATGTTGTCATGATATCCTACCAACCATTGAGTGGCTTCGTTTTGAAATTCATAGTATTAGGTACTTATTAAATTGTTTAAACCTAAAATTGATATAATTTTTCTCTTCAGTTTGTTTTATTCAATTAGTTTCATCATCATCATCATCATCAGCATCATTATTATTAGCTTAACTCAACTTTTTTGGGGTCAGCTTTTAGATTTTTTAAAAAATTGTATTAAATTTTCCATTTGTATGCCAACTTAACATCTATAAAGCTCTGATATTGATTTGGGGATGCAGACAATATATGATACAAACATGGGAAGTGCCAATAATATACATTTAAAAAAACCTATAAATGGTATTTAAATTGTACAAATTAAACAAATGTGAATTGCATGTAATTAAATTTCTATATTATTTAATATTGTTCTTCTATAAAATAAATGAAAAATTAACAGGTAGAAAAAGTATTTTAAATAAAATTAATTGTTAAAAGCATATTTTAGGCCTTTTTTCAAAAATGAAAGCCTCTTATCAGTCTTTGACCCTCCACAATTACTCCATTCTATCATTGCTATTTCATTAAACCTTTGAGACCTGTGTCTGATACACATGCCCTTGATTTATTTATTACTTTTGTAATACTAGACGTTAACAGCGCATCAACATTTCTTAATTGTGTGTCATGTCTTATATTTATCAGATACGTAATATTTGATGTTATGAAGTGTCAGTGAATCAAAGTTTTAACATCTATCCTCGACATTTTTCATCTGTGATAGGGATCTACAATAGCAATTTTTTGATAATTCAGTTTCCAGTAATCGCTAATTTTTGGTTTATTTGCCCTACCTGGCTGCCTGTAGTTTTGAATAACTCTATTCCTTTTTATCATAAAATAAAATCTTTTGCACATTTAACAGGGATTGGATTATTTGTGTTTTAATTTTCTTAAATTTATTTAATCTTAATAGTAAAATTCATTTCAGTCAGTTTACTGGCTCTTCTTAAACCAAACAAAAATGCTTATGAGAGAGGGATTTGGTCTTTTTTTTTGTGAAGATTCTTAAAATTTACTTGTTTCTAAGTATCTATGTATGCTTAGTTTATACAAATTTGTAGAAGAACTAATATTTGCACTAAATTCAAAGAGGTGGTACCTTCTTAAATGTTGACCAAATTTCTCAATGATTTAATCACTGGAGGAAAGGTTATACTGTGCAAAAGGCTGATATTTCCTTGGGTATCATTTTCATCATTACACCACTTTGCAAGTTAATGAATAATCTTATGTGGGAGCCGCTGTATATTTGCATGAGTTGATGCTCACAACAACAACAACAACAACATGTGGTGTTTGCTGAGAGGTTATGCCATCAAAGCCCAGGTGTCAGGGTTAGGTTTCTTAATTTTTATGTTGTAGGGGTTATTCTTTAATAAGTGAATTGAAGACTGAATTTTTTTTTGTCAAATATGTTCTAATTTAGTTGTTATTTGTGTTATAGGAGTTTATTCAGGATTAGTTGCAACTTGCTAAATAGTTTTCATTCACATTTTGGTAATCTTGGATTGATATTTAATTGTTTGGTAATGTTGCATGCTTCCATGTTTGCTATCCTTTCAAGTTTCTATTTGCTCATTTTTAATTTTGTCTTGTTGATTTTTTTATAAAATAACTTTTCAATGAAATTTTCTTCATACCATCCTCCATAGCCAGATGAGCCTGTTGTTGAGGATGATGATGATGAGGATGATGAGGATGAGGATGAGGATGAAAAAGATGATGATGATATAGAAGGTAAACAACAAATCTTTTTTCTAAACTATTTGTTCTTCTTTGAATTTGCGTTTTAGCATGTTCTTGAACTTTTTGAAGCATCTCAGTAACAGGCGCACAGTATTCTTGACAAACCAAACTAGTTGATTTTTTGTAGTTTTAAGCTGTATGTCTCTGCATTTGAATTTTAATGTGGATTCCCGGTTTATTTTCAAAGTTGGGGAGTTTTGCCACTGGGTTTTGTTATTATATATTCCCATCACGGCTGCGAAATAAGCAATTTAAAAAAATGAGAAGAAAACCAAGTCGTCATTTTCTTTTGCATGAACTCTGTCCAAATTAAAATTCTGCAACCTCCATGGATAATGACAGTGCAAATCTTGCTATCCTTGATCAAACGGTTGGGATATATTAGGAGAGGTAAATAATGCTATCATTATTCACCTATCCATCATTGTGTGATGATAATGACCGTGCAAATCTTGCTATCCTTGATCTAACGGTCGGGTTATATTAGGATTTTTTGTCTAATTTAGTGATATATTAAAAGTATCTCAATTATGTGTCGTGGTTGATTTTCTTAGTTCAAATCAGAAATTCACTCAGTATAATTTTTCTTAGGTTATTAAAGATTAAAAAACACAAACATTTAATGCATGCATTCACACGAATAGTATATATTAATCTATTACAAATGCATGCAAATGAAAACGTATGTATATATTAATAATTTTAATTAGGATTTTGGATTTTCTTAAAATTAGATTGGCCCGAATCATCTCTGAATCAGTCTTTTTTAGATAGACTCATGCTTGCATTGTGTCAAGAGGTTAAAGTTTTGTTTAGGATGGCTTTCTTATTGCTTCTTAAAATAACTTTTAGTACAAAAATTAAAACAGCTTTTTAGTTCAGAGTAACTTGTTAGTAAAAGTTGCTTTAAGAAGCAGTAAGAAAGCCGTCCCAAACAAAACATAAATCTTCCATTACAAATTAGCATCAAATTGCTTGAACCCAAGTACATATCACCTGTAATCAAATAGTAAAATCTGTGACCTGGTTTTTTTTTTTTTTTTGTCTTTTTGTGCTATATGAGCTACAATGATGTAACATTGTTCTAGTCTTGTAATTTTTGGAACCTAATTTCATCCATCTAATCGGCAAATTGGTTGATGTCTTAGTTTAGAACACAAAAATGGGAGTACTAAACCAAATGGTAAAATGTTATCTCAAACATGTTTTTATAATGCGGAAAATCTAGAGTAAATTGAAGCTTCAAATCGGTCTTGGCACGGTGCTATTGCCTCTAAGGTTTTGTTTGAGAAGGCTTTCTTACTACTTCTTAAAGCAATTTTGCAGTACAAAAATTAAAATTTTTATACTAAAAAGTTACTTTAAGAAGTCGTAAGAAAACCGTCCCAAACAAAACCTAAATCTCATCATTTTGTGACAAGAAATACAGGTCAGGCAGGTGATGCAAGTGGCAGGTCTAAGCAAAGCAGAAGTGAAAAAAAGAGTAGAAAGGCCATGCTAAAGCTTGGAATGAAACCCATCCCTGGTATTAGTCGTGTCACAGTGAAGAAGAGCAAGAATGTAAGCTCTCCCCCTCTCTTCAAAATCTTCCTTCAATACCATCATTGTATATGTATTATCACCCTCTGGTTTAAGATCGATTATTCTGTGTCGACACCGGACCGGACGGGAGTACCGTCCGGTTCCGCACTCGGTACCGCACTCGGTACCGAGTGCGGTAATTTTTTTGGGCGATATGACCCATTTTTATGGTCTCTGGACGAATCCAGACCTGCACGTAATAATTTTTCCTGGTTTAAACCGTCGTCTCTCTCACTGTAGATACTCTTTGTCATCTCGAAGCCGGATGTGTTCAAGAGCCCGAATTCCGACACATATGTGATCTTCGGGGAAGCGAAGATCGAGGATCTGAGCTCTCAATTGCAAACTCAGGCTGCAGAACAGTTCAGAGCCCCTGATCTGAGTCATGTTATAAGCAGCAAGCCAGACACATCAGTCGCCCAAGATGACGAAGAGGAAGATGAAAGTGGCGTGGAACCGAAGGATATTGAGCTGGTGATGACCCAGGCTGGTGTTTCCAGGAGCAAGGCTGTGAAGGCTCTCAGAGCAGCTGATGGCGATATTGTTACAGCCATTATGGAGTTAACCAACTGAATACTGGATTTGAGCTTTCTCATTTGTTTATGGTGAAGTCTTTTGGCTATGTTCTTATTGATGATTTGATCGCCTTTCAGCTATAAGTTTTGTTGCAATTCGGGCTTATGAATTTATGATTTTGATGATAATAAATATTATTGATTGTCTTTTTATTTCTTCTAGTATTTGTAGTGTATATTTGTTTGTGTACTAATATTTCAGGTATATCATACACCATTCAATACAGATTCAGGGATTAAGAGTATAATATTAATTAATTTATTTTTTATTTCTTGAGTTAAGTTTTATATGGGTATTTGCATGTCTGGAGATCGTGCATACACACACAAGGGGATAAAAAATAATTAAAAATATTTTAATTTTTATGTACATTGTACTGTATAATATGTTGTTGAAGAAATTAACTCTGACTTATGAGTTTATGATTTTGATGATAATAAATATTATTGATTGTCTTTTTATTTCTTCTAGTATTTGTAGTGTATATTTGTTTGTGTACTAATATTTCAGGTATATCATACACCATTCAATACAGATTCAGGGATTAAGAGTATAATATTAATTAATTTATTTTTTATTTCTTGAGTTAAGTTTTATATGGGTATTTGCATGTCTGGAGATCGTGCATACACACACAAGGGGATAAAAAATAATTAAAAATATTTTAATTTTTATGTACATTGTACTGTATAATATGTTGTTGAAGAAATTAAATAAAATATTTTATTTATCTGAGAAAATAAATTTGAAATTTAATTAATCATACAGTATGAAACAACACTGTACTAGACAATTTATTATAATTATAAATTTTGTCGCAAAAAATTGAATTTTAAATGTTCTATTCGTTCTGTAGGAATTTAATTGTATTGTACGACGTTTAAAATATTGTTTATTTAATCTTTTGATTAATTAATTAAATCTTCTTAGTTTTAATTTTATTTTTTTTATCGTACTGTATGAATTGGATTGTATTGTACAATCGATAGTGAAAATATTTAGTCGCCTCAGGATTCATCCTGGATGAACAATAATTCAGTTGAATTAGTCGTATTGTATTGTATTATTGCTCATTCGTATAATATGATTTAAATACATGTATTGCACCTAATGCTAACCATACAGTACTAACACATAAAATTGAATTGATCATAATGCACCAATTGAACATCGTACAACACGAATAACGAAAATCAGAATTGATCTTATTGTACTAACTGGTGATCGTACATTATTAACAAATCAAATTTTGGGTATCGTGTTTACGAACTTTGATAGTTGAATTAAATTTTTAAGATTTTTTGAAGCCATCTATTTAAGCTTTTTCATAAGATTTTATAAGTCTTTTTGACATTCATCGAGTTTTTTTTTTTGAAGAGAGAGCCTAGAGCTTGAGAGAGAAAGGATGAACTTTGTGAGAGAGAAGATCTTTGTGGGTTTCAAGGGAGTTTCACACGGTTGCTTCAATGAACTTGCACCTGTTCCTTCATTTGTCAATGTTTGTATTGAGGAGAACTTTGGGAAGAAGGCTTCTTTGGTGTCAAAGGACCTGGTTACTTCGTCGCATTGGGGAAGGTGAAAAGATATTCAAGTTCTCTGCCTTTACTATGAGGGTGAAAAAGGATTCTAGGTTATTTGACTTTACCATGGGGTGAGAAAGGTTTTCATGTTATCTGCCTCACCATAAGGGTGATAAAATTACGATCATCTGCCGAATTAGATTAATGGAAGAGATTTTGTAAGGGCCATTCCACCTATCTGTTAAATTAAAAGAGTCACTAAAAAATTTATGCAATACCTAAAGAGTGGACGTAGGTCATTATTTGACTGAACCATCATAAAATTTCAGCATGGTCACTTTAATTTTTCTTTTATGTACTTTTAATTTCTTAAACGAATTTTATTTCTCATTACAAGCCGTAAATAGTTTAATTTATGTTAGCAAATAACTTCATATTCCGCTTGATTTATTTATGCTTCAAAATTAAATAAAAATTTTATTATCAAATTTTAAATTATTTTCACTTGTGTTATTTACTCAACTAGATTTTTTTAAAAGTTATCATCTTGAGTAAAACAAAATAAAAAAGGTTTTTGTTATAATATTTTTTAAATAATTAATTCACCTCCTCTTTATTTGCCTAGGAGCAATTCAACAAGGTCTTACAACCTCTCCTAACTTTCAAACTTGTGTTCTATCAGTATTGTAAGTTCTTCAAAATCATGATTTGTTTAAATTGGATTCGATATTGTCATGCAAATACATTTTTTTGTTACTTATTTTCTTGGGATTTTTCAATTATGTTTATTAGAACCAGTCCCATACTTTGAACAGGACCAATATTAATGATAATATCCAAACATTTCATAAGAACAGCACAAGCAAGCCTACATTATACCTATCTTAACAAAAATTATATAGTGCTGAGCTATAAGAAATTAGCAGGAAAATAAGTGAAATCATTGCTTAATGAGTATTGGAAAAATACACATGCCTCATAAATTAAGAACAATAATCCTCAACATTTCAAAAAAAGAGAAAAAGACCAAACTAACAACAGCACAAAACATCCATCTTGGAATATTCAAGAACATATCATATAAATATCACTCAAACTCACCAAAAAAGTCTGAGAAATCTGCCCAAAAACATACAAAGTGATTCCAAGACATCTTAGATTTTGTTGAATGCCACAATATCACAGCTCTGGATGAACTCGTTGCAAGGCTCCACAGTGAGGTGTTCTTCAATAAGAGAATCAACTGAGACTAAATCATCAACAATTGTTAGCATGATCTGAAGCTTCTTTATCCCATATCCAACTGGAACCAACTTAGCTGCAATAAAATAAGGAAAAATAGTATAATTATGATTATTTTTAATAATTATTACATTAATAAAACAGGGCACAATGAACGCTTTCTGATGGAGAGATTATTCTGTTCGAACACCGGACGGGAGAACCGTCCGGTTCACGTTCAGGTACCGAGTACCGCTCGGTACCGGACCTGATCGTGGCACATTTTGGGGCTGAAGTCCGGACAGAATAATTTTTCCTTCTGATGACCCGATTAGAAAAGTTGAGGTATTAGATTTGACTTATGTTAAGGAAGGTAGAGGTATACCTAAAAGGACTTGGTTAGAAAATATTAGAAATAATCTTTCTTTATTAGATTTAAATGAGAATGTGACTTTTAACAGGGCACAATGGAGAAAAAGGATTCATGTAGCCGACCCCATGTAGTGGGACAAAGGCTTGATGTTGTTGTTGTTGTATTACATTAATAAAACAATAAATGTTTGCATACATGCACCCCAGAAAAGTCCTTCCATTTGTACACTGCGCACTGCCTTCTCCAGATTTACCATATCAGTTTCATCATCCCATGGCTTGACATCCAATAGGACTGAGGATTTCCCACCTGGGCAAGATAAAATATGTCAAATGATAATTCAAACATGACAAATTGATAGAATATGGAAGTATGATTTGGATGCCTCACTCTCTTTCTTTTTGGTAGAGGCCTTAGATGCTTCTCGGTCAGCCGCGGCTTTCTTCTCGTCTTCTGTTTCATCACCAAAAAGATCCAAGTCGTCGTCGTCATCATCTTCAACAGCAGCAGCTGCAGCTGGAGCTTCCTGCAAATGGAGGATATTTCAAGAAAATAAGTACAAAGACAAACTACAAAGGAAAACAATAAGTAAAAAGACAAACATCCAACCATGGGATTAGGATGATCTCATGTATATGGGTGAATACAAGAGGAAAACCATTTTATAAAATGAAGGTATTAAATAGAGAGATGATCTTGGAAGAAGTTGAATGGTCTGGAACAAAAAAATTTCCATGTTTTTGTTTAGACAATATATGAAAATTCATAAAAGAAAAGGACAACACTTCCAATGTTTGTGGATTGAAGTTGCTCTGGAGTTTCCTTATAAATACAGAATTTTGCAATGCTCATTATCATAGCCATTCTTTCTCTTCATTCCAAATCCAAATTGGCTCGCCGGAGTTACAACGGGCTCAGGCTTTGTTTGGGATGACTTTTTTATTGCTTCTGAAAACGGAATTTTAGTACAAAAATTAAAAAAGTTGTACTACAACTCCGTTTTAAAAAGCAGTAAAAAAGCCGTCCCAAACGAAGCCTCAAACTCAACTCGTGAGCTTGGCTCACCAAAGAAAGGAGAAAGCAACAAGGCGAACTCGCCGGAGGTATGTGACTTCCTACGAGATGCTTGTTGGAAAAAGCATTGAACGGTAGTAGTTGGGAGGTGCCAGGCATTAGAAGTAGAAGAAAAAGAGATTTTCATTTATTAAAAAAAATGGGAACTACAAATTGGCGGAAATCTTTTCACGCGAACAATGAACTGACAAAAGTCCTTTACGTGAACGGCAAAAATCGAAATAAATAATAACTTTTTATTTTATTTTAAAAAAAAAAAACAATCTTTCACTTTCCAAAAAAATGATGGGGCAAAACTAGCAAAAATCAGCCCTTCACAAGCAGTTTTTTCCTATTTTTTGTTATTAGGAAAAATCCTGAAAAAACTAATATTCATGATTTAGTCAAGTGAGTTCACGAACCTACGAGCTGACTATGTCAAGCTCAAACTCGAGCTCTTGGCTCGATAAGTTGACTCACAAGCTCGTTAACAAGTCAAGTTTGAACCATTGTAAGACAAGCTGAAAATAATTACAATAAAATGGGGCAACTCATTAGAAAAATAAGTGCTCTTAAATCCAGCCAAGTAGTTCTCTGCGAATTTTAAATCCCATTGTTTTGATATATTCCATTTCAATAGGTTCAATTGAATTCAGAATTTGCTAAATCCCACCATTCACAAAATTTAACATATTTAAGCATTTCATTCTCTCACAGATCCTAAGTCCCAAAACAAGTAGCCAAAAAATTTATCAAATTTTAACAAGAATTTGTTGTCATGCCAAAAAATTCAGGTTTTAATGCCTTAAAGATTAATAAATCTGGACGTATAGGAACTACTAAATCCTATTTGTGTTATATCCTGCTAGTAGCTGAATAGCAGGGAAACTTGTACGAATGATTATAATAAAGTTTTCATCTCATAGGACAACTCATTAGAAAAATAAAAAAATTATATTAGAAATTCAAGCTCAATACCAAAAAAAAATTCAGAATCATCATAACTAAGCAAATACCTTTTTTTCTTCAGTAGCAGAAACATCAGAAGGAGCTGGTGGCGTAGCTTGGCTTCCAATCTTTACACCAGCAGCCTCACCAGGGAATCTGAAACATACCACACAACCAGAAACAAGATGATATGTACACTATGCCAGGAATAAATTGCATGTATATGAATAAAAATATATATATATATTTAACAATTGTAAACAAAATCCTGATGGTTTGATCACATAAAATGGTTGGAGTTGCTCCAGCGGAAGAAAAGATTACAGAGAGTCTCTTTAGATGGCTTGGTCACATAAAACGACGACCTTCCGATGACCCGGTTAGGAAAGTAGATGTATTAAATTTGACTTATGTTAAGAAAGGTAGAGATAGACCTAAAAAGACTTAGTTAGAAAATACTAGAAATGACCTTCATTTATTAGATTTAGATAAGAATTTGACTCTAAACAAGACACAATGGAGAAAAATGATTCATGTAGCCGACCCAACACAGTGGGATAAAGAATTGTTGTTTTTGTTGTTGTTTAAACAAAATCCTGAAACAATCATAAGCCTAAATTCCAAAGAAGTTGGAAACCAATATCTTCAGAGTAATCAATTCAATTCTACTATATTGTGACTGCAAATTCCCAAAATTACATGTAAATGAATAAAAGAATAAGCCTTAATTCCAAATAAGTAGGAGAAGAACATATCCAGTGAAGACAATTCAAAAATCAAACAATCTAAATTATCTAATGAACCCCAACATAAAAGGCAGGGAACAGATTACATATTCTGGATCATAATCATAGTGACAATATCACAATTGCGCAAATCCAAATCAATGAATCTAAAGCAGGCTATAATAGCAACAAAAGAAAACAAAGGGTAAGAAAAGAGGAACAAACCTTGCAGACAAAGCAGATGACACAGTTTCATACCATCGGCCAGCATTTGCAAAGCCAGCCCCAGGCTTCCCCGTTACAGCAGCATAAACTCTGATGTCATCCTTAGTTATCTGATCTCTGATCACATAGATTTAAAAAAAACAATCTTTTTAAGTTTATTTCCACATCGAGAAGTTGAAAACTTGTTTAGCTGGTTAACTGAATTCCGTGATAAAGATTGAATCTTTCACAAAAAACTACGAAACATATCGTGAGAAACATATGTGTAAACTTGAAAGAAACGTGTATTTTTAATCTTTCTCCAGCAAAAAACAACATGGTTAAAAGAATTCAATGATAAAGATTGAGCCTTTCTCGATAAATCTAAGAAATTCATAAATCTGGCTGACATGAGAATCAAAACAGGCTTACAACAAGTCGAAATAAGCTAACAAAGGGAAAATTTACCCGGAGATATACGTCTTCCCGGACAGGAATTCATCAAGACTCTTGAGACCAGCTTCGGTGTGAAGATCTGTGAAGGATATCGCCATTTAGGGGTTCAAAGGTAGAAGAAGGGGGTTTTGGGAATTTGAATGAAAACCCTAGATGCGCAGCCCAAACCCTAGATGGAAGACGATAGGAAAATCTAATTGCCAACACGGCTATTTATAGAAACCATACGTTCTGCTCATCCACGGTGAGGAGTTCGGTATCTGCAAATTTGTTATACCCAAATATATTACCATAGATTTGTCTGAAAAAAAAAATAAATTTACAAACATATCATCTCACATTATTCTACTTACATATTTAATATCTAAAATATTAATATTATATACATAATATTTTATATTATTTTAATATCAAATATAATACTCATATTCTTTTTCTACCACTCATATATTTCATTTCTACTGCTCATATTTGATATGAAAATAAATTATGAATTGTATGAATATAATATTAAAGTTTTAGATGTTAAATATGTAAATAGAATAGTATATGATGATATGTATGTAAATATAGTAGTATAAGTAGCAAATTAGATGGTTGCTGAAAGGTCGTAAGTTGCTTATAATGGACGGTTGAGATTTTTTAAAATTTTTGTTATTACTTTTGTTGCATCCTGGGGTATTCAAGGCGGTAAAGAAATATAAAGTTTAACGTCTTAGCATTGTACGAAAATCCGGCACGCAATCAGATAAGAGAGATGGTGCGTCATTCACTAGAGACATCAAGTTTTTTTTACGTGGAAAACCCCTGAAATAAGAGGGAAAAACCACGGGGTCTGGCATAATATAAATGAATCCACTAGTATTGTAGTTGATTAAAAATGATGTCCTTCCTCAGGGAAAGGCCTTAGCTTGATGTACATATTATAGAGTACATTATATAGTGAGAATACAAAGCATCAATGTTGATGTGTTAGTTTGGTCTGAAGGACTGTAGTCGGTATGCGACGTAAGTCGGGAGGATCGTAGTTGGCGGGTGACAGCGGTCGAAGGACTATAGTCGGCGGGCGACATAAGTTAGAAGGACTGTAGTTGGCGAGCAATGTAAGTCTGAAGGACCGTAGTCGGTGGAAGACGGAGGTCGGAAGGACTGTAGTCGGAGCGACGTAAGTCTGAAAGATCGTAGTTGACGGGCGACGAAGGTCGGAAGGACTGTAGTCTGATGACGGAGCTCAGAAAAATGACATCAGGTAGAAGTCCATCAATGGGCAGAAATCCAACATCAGATAGATGTTTGGTGAAAGTCCAGCAATTGGCAGAAGTCCAGTGTCAAGTAGAAATTTGACGAAGAGCGTAGCTCTGACGTCGGGTAGAAGTCGGACGTCAGTTGGTGGCCGAGGAGAACTCCGACGTTAGATGACATTCAGGGAGAACTCCGATATTACTTGGAGTTCTGGTGAAACTCCGACATTACTTGGAAGTTGAGCTGAATTCCCACGTCATTTTGAGGTCGGGCAGAATTCCAGCGTCGAGCAGAACTCCGACATTGTTCGGAGATCTGGCAGAATTCCGGCATCGGGCAGAACTCTCGCGGTGGACTAGGAGTTATTTCTTCATATCCTTCTCTTCTCCTTCTCTTCTTCTTCCTTCTTCTTGCTTCTTGCTTGGGTCCCCCTCTCAAGAGAAATGAGGGGTTTATTTATAGATTAATGGAGTTACATGGCCTTTAAATATGTGAGAGATCATGGGCAAATCGAGAGTGGTCCGATGGACGGCCGATATTGAATCCTTTGATCGTGGATTGTTTTTCAGGCATTTGAAGGCCTTAATGATGCCGGAATTCACCGATCTTGGGCTCGTTGGATTTGTCTCGTCGAGCCGCTTGATTCGACTATAAGCACATCATTCTTGGAAACCATTTGGAAACTCAAATTGTGGTTTGAACTTTCCAACAGTACTTCGGGTGCTTGATTTGGACTCATTTGTGCTCGGATTGAGTCGAATTTTGTGTCGTTGGGTTCGTATTTCTGAGACGCTCAGTTTGACTATAAGTTTGCTGGAATTGGAGTTTAGGTGATCCCTAATTTAATTTTTGAAGTTTCCGGCTTGATTTTGGCTCGAGATTCGTGCCCGATCAAAATGATTTTTTGAGGATATATCAACCTTACTTTAACAAACTAAAATAATTAAATTTGTTGAAAAAAAATATTGTTTGGCGTTTTTGTTACATTAATGCTATATTATAATTTCTTATTTATAGAAAATATAATAAAGCTTACAATATATCTCATAAAAATATTTCATAATAGTATTAATCATTCATGATAGAAAACGATTGAGAGATAAATTATTAATGTTTTATTTGGGACAAATTTCTTATTGTTTTCTAAAGCAATTTTTTTGTAAAAAAAATTAAATGAAAAATTTTTGGACTAAAAAGATGTTTTATAAAAAGGATAATCCTAATCATTATTTTAAATTAAATTATTTCTTTAAATAAAACTATTAATTTCAATATATTAAATTTAATAAATAAATAAATAATATGACAGAAAATTTTAAGAAAAATGATAATGAAAACTTTTAAAATTCTTAAATCTATTTTAAAATGAGTGTAACATATAATATTATACTCATTTAATAAAATTTAAAAAATAAAATTTATCATAATAAAATATTTGATTAGAATGCCCTTACATAAATTTTTTTTCTTAATAAATATTATCAATGGCATTACATTATACTGAGCATTATCATTCAGATAATATTATTGATATATCATCCCAAAATTATCTTGATCGGGCACGAATTTCAAAGCAAAATCAAGTTAGAAACTTCCGGAATTAAAAATCAAGAGCATCCGATCTTCGATTTCAGCAAACTTACAGTCAAACTGAGCGTCTCGGAAACACGAACCCAACGACACCAAATTCGACCCAATCTGAGCACAGATGGGTCCAAATCAAGGACCTGAAGCACTGTTGGAAGGTTCAAACCACAATTTGTATTACCAAATGGTTTCCAAACATAACAAACTTATAGTCGAATCGAGCTGCTCGATGAGACGAATCCAACAAGCCCAAGATCACTGAATTCCGACATCACTATGATATTCAAACGTCCATCGAACGGTTCAAGATCTAGGGATTCAAAACCGGCCGTCCATCCAACCACTCCCAACTAACCTTTGATCCTCCACCTATTTACGGGCCATGTCATTCCCAAAATCTATAAATAGAGCCCCCCTCTTCTCTTGAAAGAGGAGACCCCTTAAGCATAAGGAAAAAAGAGAGAGATCGGAGACCGCTCTTGCTTCTTAGCCTCCTTAACCACCACCGGAGCTTCGCCGGACCACCGCCGGACCACTGCCTAACGCCGTCGCTCCATCGGACTACCACCTGACGCCCTGTGCTCCACCCGATCACCGCCTAACGCCGTTGCTCCACCGGACCACCACCTGACGCCTTGTGCTCCACCGGACCACCACCTGACATCATGTGCTCCACCGGATCACCACTTGACGTCCTGTGCTTCACCAGACCATCACCTGAGGCCCTCACCTTCACCGAACGTCTTACGCTTCTCCAGACCTTCACCTAAAGCCTAGAGTTCCGTCAGACATTCATCTAAGGCCCGGAGTTTTGTCATACCATCATCTAAGGCCCGACGTTCTGCCTGATCATCATCTAAGGCCCAGAGTTCTTCTAGATCATCATCTAAGGCCCGAAGTCCTGCCAGACCATTACCCGACACCCGGACTTTTATTGTACAATTGTTACTTGTAATCTGACCGCCCTCAAAGGCGAGTCAACCCATTGTAATCAACTCAAGTTCTAGTAAAATCTTTTTAACTGGGCTAGGCACCGTGGTTTTTCCCTTTTTAAGGGTTTTCAACGTAAAAAATTCTGTGTTCTCTGTGTGTGAGCTGGATATTCGTGCAACGCTAAGACGTAGTATTCTAACTCTATCGCCGTGTATATTTTAGCCCGCAACAATTATTATTTGCATAATCTTAAACCAATTCTTAAAATTTCAGCTTCATTGTCTTCAAATACACAATCTCACACTTAGGTCTTGTTTAATACAACTTTCCCATTGATTCTTAAAATAATTTTTTAGCTAAAAAATTAAAATTTATTATATTAAAAATTTGCTTTAAGAAACAATAAAAAAATCTTCCCAAATGAAACCTTAAGCTTCATTTAGGATGGCTTTTTTACTGCTCTTAAAGCAGCTTTATAATGCAAAATTAAATTTTTATACTAAAAAATTGATTTAAAAAACAATAAAAAATCCGCTCAAACGAAATCTTAAAGTCTATTTCAAACAACTTTTTTATTGCTTTATATTTAGACCGCAACTAAAAGTTCTATTTGACTATTGCTTTTGGCATCTTTAAAAAAATATTTATACAAAAAAATTGTTTTTTACAAAAAGTCCAGAAAATATTACTTTTCTAACCACAATTTCACAACCTTTTTTATAAAAAAACTGCAGAAATCCCACACAGCCACTTAATTCAACAGTCAATTCGAATGAATGAAAATTTAAAATTTAAAATTTATAAAATTGAATGTCTTTCATAATTAAAAAATCAATAATTTTTTTTTAATTCAATCAAACTTAAATAAACAGTAAATTTTTTATAATTAAATTTTTATTAAAAACTCATTTTAAGAAGTAGTAAGAAAACCTTCTCAAACATCAAACGTAACCTAAATTTATATTTTTTACTCAAAACGAATTCAAAATAAATTGAATGAGCATCTCAATAAAATATAGGTGATTAATCCAATAAAAGCTCGATTAGAACAAAATTTAACTACTTGCTTTGAACTGATCTTAAGTTAGAGACAACTAAATTCTAGTTCAAATCATTTATACTTCGTTTGGGACAACTTTCTAATTACTTTCCATACCAATTTGTTAATATAAAAATTTCTTGAAAGCAAAAAAAAAAAAAAATAATGATCAAAAGCTACCCTGAATGAAGCCTTAGAATATAACTTCATTTGGGACGGCTTTCTCACTGCTTCTTAAAGCAATTTTTCAGTATAAAAATTCTAATTTTATATTAAAAAACTTCTTTAAGAAGCAGTGAGAAAGCCGTCCCAAACGAAGCCAAACTTATTGTTTTCCAAAGCAACTTATTAGTATAAAATTTTTTTGAATAACAATTTTTATATTAAAAATCTATTTTAAAAAACAGTAAAAAAGCTATTCCCAACAAAACCTTAGTCATAGGGTAGAAGCATCATTGCCCAAGAAAAAGTTTAACTTCAACAAAACTAATGCTTATATGAGCCTTACCAAAGACAATCAGATTCTCCTTTACCAAATGATCATAACATAAACAGTAGAAATACAACATAATCTACAGTTCTTAAACCATTATGAAAAGAACTCTAACAATTCTGGAAACAAACAGCTCCTTACCAGAAGTTACCAAAGTATTTTATTGTAATGGCCATATATACATGAAAGGGAAAGAAATATATAAAGCTAATCACCATAGCAAATAATCAAGCATTGTCTTCAGTTCTGAAAACTGCATAGAAGATTTTCCAAATGAACTCTTTAAAAGCATGAAAACTGCACGTAGATGTGTATTAACTATCCAGAAGGTTCTCTGTGTCGATTCACAAACAACTTCCTTATATCTTCAGTGACAACATTGCTCCTACCATATGACAATATGAAGTTTCTTAATAAAGTAGAATATATATTGAAATAAATCAAAACAAAATTAGAACAATCTGTGTCCATGCCTGGATAAATTATTTTGTGCGGACACCGGACCGTCCGGAGGTCAATTAGAACATGTCACATCACTCTTTTTGCTTGGTGCCGATGCTGGGTACCGCTGGGTACCGGGTGACGTCGTGCGTTCTGGTTGACCTCCGGACCGTCATGTGTCCGCACTGAATAATTTCTCCCATTCTTGCTGACAAATAGTTCCCAACCAGGCTATAATCATGCTTAATACTATCAAGTTACATATGCTTGCACATATTACATAGAATGATGTACAGATTATACAGATATATGCAGAGTATACATCTAAAGAGTAAAACCTACATTTCTTTATACCATCTCTCCTAAAAATATTTGAAGATGCTTAAGCCTACAACAATTTTTTAAAGTCAAATTTGAAGGCTATTACACATCAACCCAGGAATCATCCTGAATTTGCAACCACATGAGACATATGATAGGAAATACTTGAGTTCGTAAGTAACCCTAAGGGAAATATTTCAGTTCGCAAGCAAACCTATCACTAATTGGTGAAAACAGCAAGAATGATGCAAAATCTGGACGGAAAACAGCCCCAAACGATAGACTGCAATAAGAGAATCAAAGCCAAGCAAAAACAAAGCAAGATACAAGTGATCCTCAATTCGAGAGGAGGATTGTTCTCTCCCAAATCTCTAGATCAAGCAATCTAGAGCCAAAACACCCAAGAACTCAAGAGAAAACAATATTCAAGCATGAAAAACTCCCCTCCCACCAGCCCTCCTACTAATACAATTAATTTTCGAATTCAAACATCTCTCATTCAAATTTTCCCTCTCAAACTAGCCTCCCAAAACCCCTTCTCCCCATTGCTCCAAATGGGTGGCAGCATTAAAGGGGGCGGACCCCCCTTTCTGCCTCTTATAAACATGAGCCAGCCGCTGGGCCGGTTCAATGTGAACCGGCCTATCACCATACTCTATGATGCCCTGAGACTTTATAATGTTAAAATATGTAATTCTTAAAACATGTAATACATGATGCAGTGTAACAATAAGAATAATGAATAGATCACAAAAAAAAATAAAGTAAAACACAAATCTACGTTAAAAATTAGGGGTGTCAAAATGGGTCGACGGGTCGGATTCGGGTCGAACCTGAGTTGACCCGGGTCTAAAGTCTAAACGGCCTATTCCTAATAAGAATTCACTATATTGAAGAAAAAATAAATCGAGTGAAAAGCGGTGGGCCACATAATATAGCGTATTCCTAATTATAGGTAGATATATGTGTAAGAAAATCAGCCCAATCCCTCCACCTCCACTATAAATCCCTCAAAAAAAATTCTCATAATGTAAGTCGCACCATGAGCTTTTGACCCAAGCTCAACAGATTTTGGGTCAAAAACTCTTAACAATCTCCGTCATAATCCAAATTCCAAAAAAACAGAATGCAAAACAAGATTCCAATCATTGACAAAAAATTCTCCACCTCTTCCATAAAATTTTCAAGAACAAAAACAAATGCAAAGTCTAAGCAATGCTCAGACTTCACAATAGGGAGTCACTTCGTCATCATATAAGCAGGATTATCATGGATGTTGACTTTACTCAACAATATTATCATAAGCTATGATATCACGCAAAAAATGATACAATATTAAACCAACAAATAAGTTTTTCAATGTATCCTTTCTGATTTAGGCTTCATTCGGGATGACTTTTTGTTGCTTTTTAAAATAGCTTCCTAGTATAAAATTTTTAATTTTTGTACTAAAAAACTGCTTTAAGAAGCAACAAAAAAGCCATCCCAAACGAAGCCTTAGATACAATATACTTGCTTTTATATCTTTCTGAATCTCCATGCCAACTATCTTTCTTCATGCTCCTAAATCTTTCATCTCAAACTCCTTGCTAAGCTAAGCTTTGAGCTTTCATATGTGACTCTTATTATTGGCTGCTATTAACATATCAACAACATATAGGAGTGATCTATCATCACTCCTTTTAATATAAACGCAGATATCATAATTACTTCTGAAATCATGAGTACTCCCAAAAGAGTAAAATCTCTTGCATCATTGTCTGAACATTATTTTAGGCCATAAAGAGACTTTTTAAGCCAGCACACATAGTCTTTCTTTCTAGAGGCTATTAATACCTCTGTTGACGCATGAAGATAGCTTCCTAAAGTTCTCCATGGAAGAATGTTGTTTTCACATCCAACTATTCAAGCTCAAAATCATGCACTGCCACAATACCAAGCAAAGCACAAATTGAACTATGTTTTACAATTAGAGGAAAAACATCAATGAAGTCTACTCCTCGAACCTAAGTTCTTCATCTCCTAGAGTTCTTTCTTTATGAACACCCATTTACAACAAACAACATTCTTACCCTTAAGGTAGTCTCACTAAATTCCATGAGCCATTCTTATGAAGCAATTCTATCTCCTCCTATCAGGCAATCACCCATCTGCTGGAATTATTAGAACTAATTGTCTCGAAATAAGTAGAAGGCTATTCACTAGAATAAATACCTTCAGCAATATTCAAGACATACACAAACAAATCGGCTTCTCCATACCTTTGGGGAACTCTAATATTTCTTCTAGGCTTTCCTTTTGCAATGCAATGCTGTGGTGGTGGTTGTGGTGGTGCTAGTGAGAGAGCAACACCACACTGTACCTCTAAGATAGACTAAGATGTGGACCTTGATGTAGATTAAACTCCACCTAAGTGCTTGATTTATGTTGATTTGCCTCACAAGAATTTTTAAGAGGTAAATCATGAAGCATGGCGACTTCATCAAACATAATCTCTATTAATTATGACTTCTATGTTCTCTAGACACCAAATCCTGTATCATTTGACCTGAAACTTATAGCCAAGATTTTGATAGATCTAAGCAGGACAATGTTAGGCCGGTTCACCCTAAACCGGCCCAACCGGCCCTTGCTACAAGAGGCGGAACTTGTCCGCCTCCATGGATCATGCCCATCCACATTGAGGGCCCCACTAGTCCAAGTAAATTTAAATTGAAAAGGAGGGGGCGGCTAGGGCTTAGGAGGGGGTGGCTAGGGCTTAGGAGGGAAATTAGATTATGAAAGTTTTTGTATTGAAGAGCATGAGATGTTTAGAGAGGGACTATGTTTTGAATTGTTCTCAATTAGGGTTTCTGGGCAACTTGGGTTCTAGACTCTCTTATCTAGAGATTTGGGAGAGACGATCCTCATCTTGAATTGAGGATCACTTGTATCTTGTTTTCCTTATTGTTTGGCTTTGATTTCCCTAGCGCAATATATTGTTTTGGGCTGTTTTCACCCAGATTTCGCATTATTCTCGCTGTTTTTTCACCAATTGGAGATAGGTTTGTTTGAGAACTCAAGTATTACCCTTAGGGTTACTTGCAAACTCAAGTATTTCCTACCAAACATCCCAATATCTTCAAACTAGTGTACTTTGCATGAGTATCACCATTCCTCCTATGGAGACTTTTTAGTAATAACAGTTGAAAAAGAGTGATTAACAAAGAAACAATATAGAAAATGCTTCAGTCTAAAAAGACTTAGGTAAACGAGAATTAAAAAGTATATAGTGTACTTTCTCCATCTAAGTTCTGTTCATTCTCTCTACTATACACCATTCTGCTGCGGAGTACGACAAACTGTTAAGTATCTCACAATCCCTACTTATTTACATAAGAGTATTGAACTCATTAAAACAAAACTCCAAGTCATTATTAGTGCTGATACGTTTAACTTGCTTCCATTTTTGTAACTCAATCATGTTGGCAACGCATCACTCATTTGCTTCAAGAATAACACCCAAACATTTCTGGAGATAGTTAGCAAGTAACTAGCACCTCCCTTGGAAGGCACCCAAGATCAGGCTTCTTTTTTCAGAGTGGGCAAAAAAAAAAAATTTGGTGGAGGGCAGGCAAAGATGCTTATGATTAATAAAATTAGGGCAAAAAATTTTTTTGAGAGGCGGCAAAATGCCCAAAATATTCTAAAATATCCCCTCTATTTTTTTTTTTTTAGGGTGGGCATTTGCCCCCCCTCAACTCTATGGGGATCCGCCCATGCCCAAGATAGTCCCCAAAGATCATGGTGTATATAATCGAGTGTTCCCTTTGAACCGTGAATGCCCTTTGTGAATCTGACTCTCTTTATCTTCCCAAAATTGCAGTGCTCACATAACTTCAATTTAATAATATTATGTCCATCAAGAAGTATTCTTCTACAGTTCTACTCAATTCAGCCCAGGAAGCACATGCCAAAGTCAAGCAACATGATTATCACATAAGAAAGGAATAGCTAAAGTTGTATCACTTGTAACCATACAACTTGACAAAAGTTGTATCACCTGTAATCATACAAACCGACAAGACGTATAAGTTGTTACACATTTTATAATCGTTCATCATACCAAGAGCACCTTTGTTAATCATCAGACTCCACCTTCACTATTTTATTTGTTCCCTTTTCAATCAAAAGTACTCAAGGAGATAAGATTCCTCTTCAAAATTGAGATGCGTCTCCCATCACCTAGTGCTCTGACAACTCCATCAAACATCTTGATTTTGAGCGTACCATTACTAACTACCTTAAAAGATGCATTGTTTCCCACCAACACATCACTTATAGTCACAATTTCATATGTTGAAAACTCTATGAGGAACAAGCATGCAATTCGAATCAAGAATCCGATCCTCGTAAAGTTTGGAGTCACCATCATAAGCAACTAGGAGTTCTCCATCACAATAATCTTCCACAACATCAACTTCACCGAATTTTTTGGTTATTCTCCCTTCTTATTAGTAGGGTCCACCTTCTTATTTGACAACTTGTAACATTCAAATTTAATATGCCCCTTTTTTTATTGTAGTGCTACAAACTTTATCTCTATTACTAGATTTGAAATTCCCTTCACTTCACCACCATAATTTTCTTCTTGAGTTATCCCTCGAACAAGTAGGTCTTTTGCCTGAACTTTTAATCTAGCCAAAAAGATGTTTCATCTTCTCCTTAGAAAATGGAGCCTCACAAACTTCATTCAAAGTAAGAGTATCACGGTTATTTTAAATAATGTCTCCAAAATTCAAATAAGAAGAAGGTAGCAAACACAATAGGATTAATGCTAAATATTCTTCATCATACTTAACCCCCATGGTATCCAAATCGAAAACAATTTCTTTAAACAGTTTGATCTTCTAGAGACTAACCTTTTGTCATATAGTGGGAATGTAGTCGCTACTTCAATTACAACTGATCAAACTCTGTCACACACAATTGTTCTAACTTCAACCACAACACAACAATAGTTTTTTTTTTTTTTCCTTCAAAACATTCTAATATTTGATTCGATCATGGGTGTAAACTAGTCGAGTCGAGCCAAGCTCGAGTAGCAGCAAACTCGAGCTCGACTCGTCTTTCAAAAGAGCAGCTCAAACACAAGCTCAAGCTCGAGCTCGTATCGAGCCCGAGCTCGAGCTCGTATCGAGCCCGAGCTCGAGCTCGTATCGAGCCCAAAGAATGAGCTCAACTCATCCTTTCTCTCAGGCTCGAGAGCTTGGCCCGAGATGAAATCACGGGGAAGTGCCACCTATGGAGAAGGAAGATTGGAAGAGCTGTTCGTCATCACTGGAGAAGAAGTTCAGTCAAAGAAAATGAGGAAGAAGAACAGTGTTGGACCGTTGGTCTTTTTTTTTAAAGAAAATATGGACAGCGGGTCTTAAAAGAGAGCTCCTTTTTTTTTGTTCCGCCTAGCTCTGCTTTTAATAGCTATTTAAATTAAAATATATTTAAAATATAATGTTGGGGTTGCTGCAGCAGCTTTTTATCTAGAAAAAATAAAAAGGTGACAGCTAAATGTGCACAATTGTTGCCTCTTGATATAATATAATAATTATATTAATATATAATAAATGCTTTATGTTATTTTAATATATGCAAATTTTATTAAATAATTAACTAATTACGAACCAGCTCGTGAGCTCACAAGCCGAGCCTCATCAAACTCAAACTCGAGCTTGTTTAATAAACAAGCTCAAGTTTGAGCTCGAGCTCAAGCTCATGGCTCAATAAGCTCGGCATGCCAGCTCGTTAATGAGCCGAGCTTGAGCTGGCTTGTCTCGCATACACCCCTAGATTCGATAGATGAAGATGAATTTGAGATATAGGACGTTTTGATCCTTATGTTGATTTCCCTTTAGTGACCAAGTTGAAGTCATATTTTCAAACCCTAATAGTGCATCATCCAAATCTATATGAGTAAGCACAACCCACATTTTTACCTTTGCAATCCAATAGCAGTGTATCGTATTTCATGGCTGTCATCATCAAGATCCAATGTGAATTTATGCTATGATACCAATTTGTAACAATAAAAATGAAGATTATACCACAAAACACAAATTTACGTGAAACTTTCTGGATGGGTAAAAACTACAACTAGAGAAGAATAGTTTGTTATCTCAAAGAAAAATAGTTACAAGTTGGTAGTGGTGGCTCACATAACATAGCCCTGAAAGACCCTAATTACAAGTGTGTGTGTAAGGGTCTATAAGGGTCCATACTACAAAGTCGGCCCTCTGCTACCACCACAGATCCTCAAAATTTTCTCATAATTTAAGTTGGGCCAGATATGCCGCACTACAACTTTTTCAGTTCAAGCCCCATAGAATTTGGGTCATGAGCTCTAACACATACACCATTAACATGTTCAATTAAAAAATAATAAATAAAAGTCATGTATATTGTGGGTTAAGTGACATGATGATCATGAGAATATCAGAACTACGAAAGAGTCAAAGATTAATAAGTGCCCTTTAATTTTGAGTGAGATAACTGAAATATACTTCTAATAGTTTATTCATTCATATTGATTCTTTTTTATAATGTTTATTTTTTATTTCTTTTGCAGAAAGACAACATTTATCATTATATGAATTAGATTGTTAGCCTTTCATATTTATTTACTTTGTGATGAACCTTTCAGTTGTGTGTTTCTCTAGTTGCCAGAAGTTCCAGCAAAATATTTATAGGAAAGTAAGAAAATGAAAATAGAAAATTGTTTCATAAGAAATCCAAAGACAATTTCACACTAGATATAAGCCTCCTTTACAACAAAGAAATGAAATAAATAAATTTTAGTAGACCAATGGGTGTAAAGAAACTTACCTTCCCTTGAGCTGTGGGGGGATCAAAGTACCACTGACAGTATCAAGGATATTTCTTGAATGGGGTAGGTTTCCTCTCGGGTGCTTATTAGGTGGGTGAATGAAACCTGATCCATTTGGCTCCCTCTTCCTTGATGCTATTTCTGGAATAGTAGATGCTATGCGAGAAGAGTGGTCAGTGCCAGCGTATTGTTGTGGCGAAAATGATGGTGATGAAAGAAGAATAGATGCATCAGGAAGTTTTTCCATTGATATTGCATTCGAAGGAATGACAACGTCTGGATGACGGTAAGTTGAATGTGAAGAGCTCCTGAAAACATATGAAATTAACCAATCGGAAAGGAAATATGTTGCAAACAAATATTACAGCTTTCTTGATATAGAAAAAGTCTAGCCATTTAGCATAAGGTATATATTATTGTCTGAAACAACTACATTATAAACTTCATTATAAATGGCCTTATCTCACAAAGAGTAATGCTACTAGTGTCACATTATATTAAATGGATTTTTACATACATAAAATATAAAACTATTGAAAATACATATTTAACAGCTAAACTTCTATATTACTAATATAACACCTAAAACTCCTTCCGTCAAAAATAACTATCAACGACTGTCTTCCCCGTCAATGGCATCCTTTCACAGTGAATACAAGTATCTCATCGCTTCAATGGAGTGGTAGAATAAAAGAAAAAGGGGATTTTAGGGGATATATTAGTAAATATAGAAGTTTAGGTGTTAAATATATATTTTCAATAATTTTAGATGTTATATATGTAAAAATCCCTATATTAAAAATGTAAACCAGGATGTGATTTCATAAAATTGTAAACTATGTTAGTTGGTGTGACCATTCATAGATAGTTAGTTCAAGAATTAAATAGTTTTGCATTTTGCAATTGAAGATGGACCATCAACCCAAGATACAAACAAACAAAACTAACTTCACCTATTAGGGAAGTACTAGCATTTTGCATTGCCAGCATAAAATGAGCAATCTGCATTCTGCAATCTCCTTGTAGCCTCAATCTTTTATAGGATTCTGAATTCAAGGGTGCCATAAACCAAATATGAAATGAATAGCACTTCAATACAAGGAATCCTAGCTTACTACACGACTTAACCACTTCAGTCCCTTAGAGAAAAATTCCAATTCAGCAAAAGTTAACAGTAAATTTATCATGGGACTAAATATTCTCAATAAAGCAACTTCCAACTAGAATATTATAACCTTCAGCTGCAAAGATCTGAGATCTCAAATAAAGAAAGACCCATTCATAACTTAAGTTTGTTTCCTATTCAAACATAAGAGGCCAAACAGGGATTTTTAGGTTCAACATCAACTAAGGATTAGCTATTAATTGATGTCTAATCTATAAAAGTTTTTTTTTTTTTCCTGTTAGATTAGCTGTGTCAGCTAATCCAAACTGGCTAATCTAACTTGGCTAATCCACCTTGATACTGATACAAATAGAGTTAATATCATCCCTCCTCATATCCAAAAATTAAACTCATGCATAACAAACAGTAATTGACATATGCCATATTAACCCATCAAGATTATTATTATCTTTAAATTCCAGAATCTTAAACCCGAAAACCCAGTACTGCCATGCAAGGTCAAGCGATCAGTCACATGAACGTCACAAATTACCACCTTTTTTTAGTAAAAAAAAAAAACAATGCTATCAAATTTTGCTGAAATACGATTTCGGTCCAGCACAAACCCTAATTTATACGATGGAAAAACTGAAAAAGCAAGCCCAACTCCCACTGATCCGACGAATTCCATAAGAATTAAATAAAGAAACAATATTGTTACGATTTCGGTTGGCATTGAGGAAACTGTAGGGGAACAGTCGCAGCAGCAGCCGATTCGTTTGGTCTTTCCTTCTCCACCTGCCGTTCATCTCTTGTATCTTGCTTGTAGTGTTGCGGCTCTTGGTCTTCTTCAACCTCCTCGTCCTCAGAAGACGAGGCGTAATCCACTAGCGACATAGTTCTTCCTTTCACTACACTCTTGGTCTGTGTCCTTCTAAACTCAAAGAAATAGCTTGCGGTGACGGATTTTCAGTCTCACGGAATCCCGCGAGGACTTTTGTTTTTTTGGGGGGCGGGGGGCGGGGGCTAAAAAAATAAAAATTATAAAAGATTATAAATGATGGGTAAGGGAAAAAAAAAACCTTACAGTATCAAATTAGAACCTAACAAAAAAATAAAAAAGAATCTAAAAAAGAGGGGAAAAAAAAGGGTCATAAAACACCAACAAATGAAAGTAACCCCAACAAGAAAAAATAATCCAAGCAGAAGAAAATGAAACAACACTCCTAACCGAGCAACCATCCAAAACCAACCGAACCTAGAAGAAAAATCTTCTAAGCGAATCAATATAAAAACATTCACTCCTATAGAAAATGAGCAGTCTCCAATGAAATACAATGAGTCAGCAACATCCAAGACGTAACCCTGAACAGGCTCCAGGAGAGGAACGAACCACCACCAGTAAAAGCCAAGCAAAGATATACAGTGAGCCAACGGCATCCTTGTCGCAGCCTTGGACAGTCTCCAGAAGAGAAGAGAACCACCAGCAACAAAATCCAATTAAACTCCCCAAAAATTGGAAGAAAGGAAAATAACTCAATCCAGCCCCCAAACTTGCAATAACGCCTATGGGCGACAACAAAAACCCATGAACATTTCCCGAATCCTAGAAACCAGTTAGAAAATAATGAGAATAAAAGAAATAACTCCATACACATAAGAGAAGAACAAACTTTCAATGATATCAAAACCAAACATCCAAGGGTTTTAGAAAAAACCTGATTGCCAAAAAACAACAAAAGGCACTACCCAGACAAAATTCCAATAATAAAATACAAATATTTCTAATGAGAAATCTTAGCTAATAGATTAGAATAGATAAGTCTACTCAAATAATCAATATTAAAAATTTTATTCTCAAACATCCTAGAATTCCTCTCTTTCCAAATAAAGTAAATAGAACAACTAAGAGATGATAAAAATAAATTCTTAACATGAGAATCATAGTGAAGAAAAGATATAAAATCCAATAATTGCTCTAAAATTGGTCTGAACATAAAAAAATTAATATAAGGCAAAAAGTTAGAAATAATACTAAAAGAATAATCACATTAAAAAAATAGATGATTACGACTTTCCATCGCTTTCAAACAAAGGAAACAAGAAGTAGAGACGTTAAGATTTCTCTGAACAAAGACGCCAGATGTTTTAAGCCCCTTCAACAAAGACATCCAAGCATAACAAGAATATCTTAGAGCATATCTTTTATGCCAAATCAACTTATATCAATCCACTTTATTAAAAAGTATCATAAAAAGCTCTATAAAACATTTTAAAGGATGGATGCAAAACACCTCCAGGAAATGTTCGAAGCTTATGGATCAATAATAATGACTTGAGATACAATAGAAGTCATAGCTGGAGACAAAGAAGGAGATAAATTCCAGCAATTATGAGAAATTCAGTCCCCTAACTTTCTATTAAGAGAATTTGAAACCAAATTTACACTGTATTAAATAGCAATCTCATGAACATATCTCTTCAAGCACCAAGGATCCCAATATAAAGAGAGGGAACCTTTAGAAAAATATTAAATTGAATATTGCTTTTAATATCTCTCGCAACCAAAGATATATTCTTCCAAAACATGGAAACTGATTACTGCCAAGGCTTCCAAAAAGAGAAACACTTAAACTTTATCCAAATATCCAAAGGACCAATATCATTAATGATTCTCCAAATAAGATAATAGCTATGAGCAAAATTGAGAGCTTCAGGTTAAAAAATACCCAGCCCCCACCTTCTCTAGGCTTATAAACTTTATTCCAAGCAATGATATGAATCTTAATACTAGTTGGATCACCATGAAAAAGGAAATTACACCACACATTTCTAATAAATTAAAAAAAAAAAAAAAAGACATAGCAATCCCCCTAATCCAATAAAAAATAACATTAGAAATAATACAAAAACAACAACGTCAAGCCTTTATCCCACTATGTGGGGTCGACTACATGAATCCTTTTTTTCCATTGTGTCATATTAAAGGTCAAAATCTCGTTTAAATCTAATAAAGAAAGGTCATTCCTAATATTTATAACCAAGTCTTTTTAGGTCTGCCTCTACCTTTCTTAACATAAGTCAAATCTAATACCTCTACTCTCCTAACCGGGTCATTGGAAGGCCGCTGTTTTATGTGACCAAACCATCTAAGGCGACTCTCTCTAATCTTATCTTCTACTGGAGCTACTCCAACCTTTTCACGTATATGCTCATTTCGTATCCTATCTCTAAGGGTAAAGCCACTCATCCACCTGAGCATCCTCATCTCTGCCACACTTAACTTAGTATTATGCTTCTCTTTTAAAGACCAACATTCGGCACCATAAAGCATTGCAAGCCTCACCACCATCTGATATAATTTTCCCTTAAGTTTGAGGGGTACATTTCTATCACATAACAAACCCGATGCATTCCTCCACTTCAACCATCCAACTTAAATTCTGCTGATAATATCCCCAGCTCATCTGAATGATGGTAATCCTAGCTTCTTCTTCTTCTTCTTTTAAGCATACAAAATGATTCCAGCCTATACAAACAAAAAAGAAATCCCAACGAAATCTACGGAGTATTTGTTGGAGCTGTGCTCTACGTTCCATCAATAAAGCGCAGACTTATTCCTTAATTGAATAGTAAAATTTCATATTAAATTTATTTTTTATTTTTAATTATGATTCTTTGAATGGCTGTAGAAAAAGATTTTAATATCCAAATTAATTATTTACTAAATAAAAAGTTAAGATGTGTTGAATTCAAAATTTATTCGTAAATAACAGCTGACCTATTTAGAAGGCCTGCCCTATGAGTGAATGACTTGAGAACCTTTGAGTGAGTATGGGAGAGAGAGGAGAGAGACAGATAGAGGAAAAATAATTAGAGAACATTGAATTTGTGGGGAAATCAAGAAAATTTTAAATCTCAACTAGTATAAAATCAACTAAAATCACTCAAAAAGGATAGAAAAATGTTTCTAAACTATTCTCTCTTTTCATCTCTTATTTGTAGAATTATGAAGTGCTACAAAAAAGGCTATACCAAAAAATGAAACTATAATATTACATATACTATCAAGATACATGTCATCTTCTGATTAGCTAAAAGATGACGAGGGTTGGAAGGGATCTGTACAGTAGTTTTTGGGCACGTGAGCTCTTGAGTAGTGTCTATTTGACGAGCAAGCTTGGGTGAGTCTAGTGTAGGTGTTAGGTTGAGATGAGAGGATAAGCGACCATACCGACTTGCTTAATGTTGTCTGTGTGAGAAATTTTCAGATCGTAGAAAAAAGAGCGGATGGAAGGGAGAGGCCGGCCTAAAGTTGTATGTTTCTGTTGTATGATGAACTGAGGGTCTTGTGAAATAGATACTTTAAAGTAGCTGGTCTTTGTAAGCTAGCATGAAAATGATAGCTATATATGAGAGATTGAAAACTAAGATGGCGGCCCAAGTATGTGGTGGGTGACATGTTGCTAGCCTGGGAGAGAAGGGAGTGGTCTTAAGTATAAAGGGAGCTTCTTAGCAAGTCCAACTGAGTAGTACTTGATCGTGTTGGGTGAGTTCTTTTGTGGGTTCTAAGATACTAGTCCTCTCGAATTGTTAGGCGAGTTTTCTCTCATAGACACCTCTTGATGGCGAGTTCTTTGTCATGACCGCTGACTAGCTGTAAATAACTATGAAAAGCATATTTGAGTATATCAAGGATGAGCCTGTATTAAAATTAATATATCCACTTCTCCAAATGAATACAAAAATAGAATACATCTTTACAAGTAAATGAGTTAAATCTAACCAAACAAATAATGACTATGTCTAAATATTTAATCATTCAAATAACATGAATGATTTTTAAAACAAAATTAAGTAATTCATAATATAATATATTTAAATAAAAAATAATATCATTCTCTCGACCAGTAAATACATAATAGCGATTAAATGAAAGTGATATTTTTATTATGCGGATAATATAGTAGATGAAAAATAACCATTTGTATTTAAATAGATGAAAATCATTTAAGAAAAAAAAAAAAGCTTCAACTGAAATAACCTAAATGGAATAATCATTGTCACTGTAAATAGAACTCCTTTGTCTCTCTCCAAATGTTTAAAAGCAGCTTGAGAAGCGGTGAGAAAAGAAACGGTTTTCATTAATAAAAAAGCTCCATTAGACTGATTAAAATTTTTATATATCTCTTCATCTTTTATATTAGTAAACATAATAAAAAAGTCTCATTTAGAATAACTTCTTTCTATTTTTTGAAGTAGTATTGTATTTTAATACATAAATTAATTTGAATTAAAATTTTTTAATAAAAAATTAGCTTTGAAAACAATAAAAACTATTTCAATAAAGCTTAAGCATTACTTAGTTGTTTATGTGATATTTATCTGCCAACATTATTAAAATTAATTTAGGATATATAATTTTTAATTTATGGCTTGACTTT